>NC_029788.2:20681235-20684041 GCF_000816755.2 Arachis ipaensis
GGATACTTCCAAATTCATATTGCTCTAGAAGACCAAGAAAAAACTACATTTACCTGCCCCTTTGGAACGTATGCTTACAAGCGTATGCCATTTGGCCTATGCAATGCACCGGCAACGTTTCAAAGATGCATGATGAGCCTATTTGCGGACTTTCTAGAGCAGTCGATGGAAGTTTTCATGGATGATTTTAGCGTGTATGGTGAGTCATTTGTGCATTGCTTAGGTAACCTTGAAAAAGTCTTAGAAAGATGCACCAAAACAAACCTTGTTTTAAATTTTGAAAAATGTCATTTCATGGTCAAACAAGGCATTGTTTTGGGACACATAGTATCAAAGGAAGGCATCTCCGTAGATCCGGCAAAGATAAATGTCATATCTAATTTACCTTACCCCTCCTCCAAGAGGGAAGTCTGTTCTTTTCTTGGACATGCAGGATTCTACCGGAGATTCATTAAGGACTTTAGCAAGGTGGCCTTACCTCTCTCTCGATTACTACAAAAAGACACCGAATTTGAGATGAGCAAGGAATGTATGGAAGCATATGACAAACTCAAGGTAGCATTGACACAAGCCCCTATTGTACGAGGACCCGATTGGACTCAACCCTTTGAAATCATGTGTGATGCTTCGAATTATGCGATAGGAGCCGCGTTAGCACAACGCGAAGGTAAGATTCCATATGTCATAGCTTATGCTTCCAAAACATTAGACGGAGCCCAATCCAACTACACCACTACCGAAAAGGAACTTCTAGCTATTGTTTTTGCTTTGGACAAGTTCCGGGCCTATCTTCTTGGTTCCATGGTAGTAGTGTACTCGGATCACGCGGCACTAAAATACTTGTTGGCAAAAAAGGAATCCAAACCGAGATTAATTCGTTGGGTGCTCTTATTACAAGAGTTTGACTTGGAAATCAAAGATAGGAGCGGTTCCCAAAACCTAGTGGCGGACCATTTAAGTCGCCTCGTACACACAAACGGCGACA
The DNA here is from genome assembly GCF_000816755.2 of Arachis ipaensis. Lineage (NCBI taxonomy): Eukaryota > Viridiplantae > Streptophyta > Magnoliopsida > Fabales > Fabaceae > Arachis > Arachis ipaensis. Next base: position 20,682,221 of record NC_029788.2, read on the forward strand.
CCACTCCTATCAATGATTCCTTTCCTTTAGATGCCTTGCATGCAATCTCGGAAGTGGTTCCTTGGTATGCCCCAATAGCAAACTATTTGGTTTCACGCACTTTCCCTCCCAATCTCAACAAACACCAAAAGGATAAGCTGAAAAGCGAATCCAAATACTATATTTGGGATGATCCCTATTTGTGGAGGTGTGGCGCGGACCAAATAGTGCGCCGGTGCATACCTCAAACCGAATTCCAAGCAATCTTGGACGCTTGCCATGCTTCCGAAGGAGGTGGCCACTATGGGCCCCAAAGAACGGCAAGAAAAATCCTTGATTGCAGATTTTGGTGGCCAACTCTTCTCAAAGATGCTTATCTCTATTGCAAATCTTGTCCCCAATGTATTAGGTTTGGAGATATTTCCAAGAAGGACGAAATTCCCCAACAAAATATGCTTTTTTGTGAAATCTTTGACGTATGGGGAATCGACTTCATGGGACCATTTCCAAACTCCAATGGTTTTCTCTACATCTTGTTAGCCGTCGATTATGTGTCCAAATGGGTTGAGGCAATCCCCACCCGAACGGATGACGCTAATGTTGTGTATTCTTTTGTGAGGAACAACATCATTTGTCGCTTCGGCGCCCCAAGAGCAATCATAAGTGACCAAGGATCCCACTTTTGCAACAAAAGAATAGACGGCCTCATGAGAAGATATGGCATCATCCACAAAGTCGCCACGGCTTACCACCCTCAAACAAATGGCCAAGCCGAAGTCTCTAACCGGGAAATCAAGCATGTGCTAGAAAGGATTGTAAAGCCGAATAGGAAAGATTGGAGCACTAAACTCTCCGATGCCCTGTGGGCCTATCGAACGGCTTACAAGACACCCATTGGCATGAGCCCCTTCCAGCTTGTATATGGCAAAGCATGTCACCTACCGGTAGAGATTGAACATAAAGCTTACTGGGCCGTAAAGGAGTGTAATATGAGCTTGGGTGGGGCCGGAGTAGAGAGAAAGCTCCAATTGGCGGAATTGGAATGTTTGAGATTGGAAGCTTACGACAACTCTAGACTTTATAAGGAAAAGTTGAAAGCCATCCATGACAAGAACATTAGGAGAAGAGAATTCCAACCCGGTGACCTAGTCCTTCTCTACAATTCAAGGTTGAGATTGCTACCCGGAAAGCTTAGATCAAGGTGGAATGGGCCCTACCAAGTGGAGAAAGTAGAACCTTATGGAGTCTATCACTTGCGCCACCCATCAAGCCCGGACATCTTCAAGGTAAACGGGCACCGTCTCAAATTGTATCATGGTGAGCAAAGAAAGAACGCCAAGGAATTTGAAGTGTTCCTCTTGAGGGATGCAACTCTTGAATAAACACTATAAGCTGCTGAAAGTCCAACTTAAGGACATTAAACAAAAGTGCTAGGTGGGAGACACCCCACCATGGTAAGATCTTCCTTTGAGACTTGTACATAGACACTTGACTTCATGATTGTTAGCTAGATTTTAATGACAACTCCCCTTCATTTGTTGACTTCATTTGCTATAGTGCTTAAGTGGCTGTATGAAAAAAAAAAGGGGTTTTGAAATGTTGAAAATGGTGTAACCACTTGCAAATTTAGAAAAACCCACCCCTCTGCGCGTGCGCGCACATGGCGCGTCCGTGCACATGGGCAAAATCCGCCAATCGACGCGCAAGCGCATGGCGCGCGTCCGCGCCGATTGCCTTGCTGCCCCCCTAGTACATTCTACAGAGAGTTAAGCCTCTCTCAAGCCTACACTAAGCCACCAGCCCAGCACCCTTGCCGCGTGCGCGCACCTGGCGCGCACGCGT
>NC_029788.2:20688857-20706428 GCF_000816755.2 Arachis ipaensis
GGTGATCGACGCCTAAAAGTAAAAGGGACACACTCACCCCTTCATTCTCATTCCTCCTCTCTTCTTTCTCCATATCTTCCTACTTCTCACAAGGTATTATACTAGGCCCCCTCTTAGTTCATTAATCTCTCATTTAATTGCACCATCTTTTAGGTAGCTTTCTTCTTCTTTTTCTTCTCTCTTCCCTCTTTCTTTAGTTCCTCCCTTGGGATGTCTTTGCCCCCTCTTCTCTCTCAACCCAATTCTTCATGAGCATACTAACTTGCATGCATAGATGAATGGTGTTACTTACTTTTCTTGCACTCAAATATGCATTACATTCATTAATAATGGATTGTGGAAAGTTACATTGCTCCCACTTTCACATAATTAAACACTACTTCAAGGATGCACACCAAGTGTTTGATGAAAGGCACACTTGAATTTTGGACTTCTTATGACTACCTTGCCTCTCAACCAATCACTTTTAAGTGCATCCCCACTTTCCACAAACCATTCATCCCCATTGTCTTCCATTTATGATCCCCAAGGGTGTGTGCTTCTCATGCTTCTTCCTTGCATGCCTAAACTACCCTTGCACCACATGAAAATTATTTGCCTTGCTATTCACACATTATCCTAGTTACATGTTGCAGCTGTCATGTAACTAAGATACCCATATTCTATGGCATACCTTTTCATTACACAGAGCTCATGTGCCTCCATTTCGTTGGGTTTGACATTTTCCTTTCTTGCTTCTACAGGATGGTCATCAAAAAGAACAACGGGAAAGGCCCCAAGAACCCGGCTTCCAATAAAGCACGCCAAGAACTAACGGCCAGGCCCCTCCTAAAGAAGACTAAGGGCCCCGTTGACGTTCTAGAGAAGGACAACCCTCCAAAGGATTCGAACAAGTTTCCCAACCGCTACTACGAACTTGTTTACTCCAGAATTATTGAAAGGAATTACCATCCGGAACCCCTCCTAGTCTTACCGGCTCACCTCAGTCCGATGGTGATGCCACATATTGACCGGAGGCATTGGAGATTCCTCTTGAGGCAACCAACGGAGGCAAATCTCTCTTGGGTGGTGGAATTCTACTCCAACTTCCACTCACCTCATCTCACATCAATATTTGTGCGCCGAAAACAAGTGTCGGTCACCGTGGAAACCATCCGAGAAGTCCTTGGGATTGCACCGTCAACGGATGCGTATGACGCCTACCAAGAAGTCTTGGCTGCATGCGTTGACCGCACATTCGATTGGAGCGCGATCCTCCGCGTCATTGCTTTACCCGACGCATATTGGATTCGGGGAACCATAAAGCGAAGACCCAAGGGTCTAGATGTCCGCCACCTCACTCAAGAAGCTACGGCATGGGCCCAAATTCTAGCTCACTACGTGCTCCCAAGCACACATAGGTCATCCATCACCGCCGAGCTTGCCTTATTGATATGGTTCATTTTGACCGAGAAACCGGTCGATGTTCCGCATGCCATCCGCCAATCCATGGGGCGCATTCATGCCAAGGGAAATCTACCATTCCCCGCTTTAGTGACGGCATTAGTTGCGAAAGCCGGCGTCAACCGGGAGACTAAAGATAGGCGAACCTCAATACCGGTCGAGGGTGATATCATTCCGACCAAGAGATGCCTCAAGCCTCCGGAAGTCGCCATGGACATTGAACTACCCGCACCAACTGGCCACGCTACCTCTTCATCTACATCACAAAAACCGGCCGCCCAACGCCTTGAAGACCTTCACAACAAAGTAGACCGTTATGAGAGGCGTAACCAACGCCGCTATGCTCATGTGAAGAGGCTTCTAAGCATGATCACCCCGCCAATGGAGGAACCCGATATCTCCACCTCCACCGCAACTTCAAGCGGAGATAGCAATGGCATTAGAGATGTGGCACACTCGGAGCTCCACCACCCACTGCGCCTAACCTCTAGCACGGAGGACCGTGCTAAGTTTTAAGTGTGGGGAGGTCGACCGACTGATCTCCGTAGGTAACACTTAAATAAATCTGAATAAATTAGGATAGGTTGCATGATTAGGTTTTAGTTAGCACCATTCGCATGATAAGTCTGCTTGGTTGGAACAATGAAACTCTCTCTTAGGAAAATCAACACTTTGGGGCAACCATGGCATTGCAAATTGGTCGACCGACTGATCTCCGTAGGTAACACTTAAATAAATCTGAATAAATTAGGATAGGTTGCATGATTAGGTTTTAGTTAGCACCATTCGCATGATAAGTCCGCTTGGTTGGAACAATGAAACTCTCTCTTAGGAAAATCAACACTTTGGGGCAACCATGGCATTGCAAATTTTAAATGCTTCGATGCCAAAGTTGCATGAAGAATTATATTTTGGAACATGGTTTTGAGCTAAGAACACAAGCTTGTGAGATTTGAGCCTAATGGTGTGGTTACATCTTATAACCACTTATTTTTCCTTCTTGTGTGCAGTATTCTCTCTCTATGATTGTGGCCTTTGATTTGTTTGATTCTTTATGTCCATTATTTGGTGCATTCATGCATTTATATGATTGAGGCCATCATTTCATTAGCTCACTTACCCAAACGGCCATACCTTCTATCCTCCGTTGTTAGCCAAACTTGAGCCTACGATTAACCCACTTTGTTCTTAATTTAGCACATTACAAGCCTTAAAGCGGAAAACAATAAAAGTCCTTATTTGGATCTTTGATTAGCTTAGGCTAGTGTATGTGAGTATCATTCAAGTGTGGGGACCTTAGGGCATTAGGTGAATAGAAGGGTATTTTGTATTATTATTGGAATATTGGGAATTGGGTACATACTCATGAATTGATCAAATGTAAAACCTCGTGCATTGACGCTCTTGTATATAAAAATTTGAGAAAAACAAAAGAACAAAAGAAAAAGAAGAACAATATGGAAAAGAAAAAAGAAAAAAAAATATAGAAAAAAAAAAGAAGAAAAAAAGAGATAAAGAGAAAAAGAATATATATAATGAATAAGGGACAACATGCCCCAAAGTGAAGCTCAAGAGGAATCAATGCATAAGTATTGTGAAACGAAAAGAAAAATGCATGAGTATGTAGAAAAGTGAGGAATGGGTAGCTAGGTTAGTACCTAATTGTATAGGTCATTATATAGGTTAGGTGGGAAAGTTTAAGTTAATCAAAGATTCAAATCCTAAGTCCACTAGCCATATATGACCCTACCTTGACCCTAACCCCATTACAACCTAAGGAAAGACCCCATGATAAGTGTATGCATGCATTGAATAATTGTTGATTGTTAGATGAAAAACAAATCTTGGAAAGCATGATTAGGGGAGAATTGAGAGAATAAACGGAATTTTCGCGTAGGCGCATGCGCGCACCTGGCGCGCCCGCGCGGATACAGCTACGTGGAGCCGAAGCCAAGAGCCGGCTTGAGAAGCGGCTAAGCCAGGATCTTCATGGGCGCGCACGCGTACATCACGCCTCCGCGCACATTGCAAGACGTCTCAACGACGCGTGCGCGTGCCTTGCGCGTGCGCGCCGATTTGCGAATATGATTTTTTTAAAGAAGTCACGTGACTTAGGCGTGGAGGCAGTTGATGATTCCACTCTTAGAGAAGCACCTTGGCGGGAAAAGCTTAAGAAGACCAAAGGAACAAGGGTTAAGGACACTTGGAATTCATTTCTTCTAGATCTAGATATTTTTCTTTTTTTGGAGAGAAGAGAGAGTTAGTTACACTTTTGGGAGAAGAAGAGGGAGATTCCAAGCTTCACTAGGGTTCATCCTCTTCTGTTTGATGAAGGATTTGCGTCGGTTTAGATTATACTACGATTGATCAATTGATAATTTCTATACCGGCAAAAATCTATTTGTCATTACGTAACACGTCCGTGTACGCGAGTTTGCAACCCTGACACTTCTGCATATGCGAGAGTACTGGACAGAGCCCAATACCCACGTCGCATGACACCTCCGCGTACGTGAGTTTATCAGTTTTTAGAAAAACTGTTTAGTGCAGAAAATTCAATTTTTAACACAAACTTTGAAATCTGAAAACTTATTCCACAAAATTCATTTTTCAATCATTCTTGAACCATTGGAAAGATCTTTGAATAAGTTTCCATAAAATTCATCTTTCATTGGATTTCCAACTCCGAGGACCGAGTTACAACTCGTCGAAGTTGGTCAAAAATCAATTTTTACCAAAAAAATAGAATTTACCAAATTTCCAAAGATTCACAAGCCTCATCAATCTCAACTCAACGTAATGACCTCTAACCAATCCAAATCACTCATTCACCATCATTTATACTCAAACCTATGCAATACACACATTCCAATCCTAAACCATTGAAATTCACAACTCAAATCTCAATTTCAACCTCAAACCATCAATTTCACAATTCAACCTCAATCATAATCATTCGACAACTTACCGGGATTACCTTCACAGCCTCCGGCCCAATTCCACGGCCTCCGGCCCAACATTCATCAATTCAATATAAATTCATATATGCACAATAATTATCCAACATCAATTTCATAAATACAGTATCAATTTCATCCACACGTTCACTAGACATATCAATCCATTCAAACATACCATTCAAGCTTAATCCTAGGAGCATCTAACCTAGGAATTCTCATCACATCACACGGTACTTAAATAAAACTTAAACCATACTTTAATGATGGTGGTTCACACACGACACTTGAATTCTCTACTCCAAGACTCACCCCAAAATTTTCACAAGCAAATTTAAGTCCTCAAAGTCTGCCAAATTTACCCAATAACACCAACATAACTAATTTCACATATACATTAATCTAGGGTTCATGAGATTTGATAAATCACAAGGGTTTGGAGATTTTTTACCTTAATCTATAGAATTTATTGATGAAACTCATCAATAGCTCATACTAGAGCACCCATAAATAACCAAAATCACAAGATTTTCTCAAAATCCAAACCAAAACACGAATTAAAAGGGGAAAATAAAACTGGGCAGAGAACTTCAAGATACTTATCACAATACCTAGATAGAATCAAAGAGCTCGACACAAGTTTCACGTGACTGCAAACTCCTTGTCAATTAGAGTTCCAGATCAAAAGTTACAAGCGAAACAAGAAGAGGGTGAATAGTGAAACCCTTCTCTTCTCACTTCTTCCAATCTCAACGCCTCTCTCTCCTTCTTTGTGTTTAATAAGGCTGAAATGGCCTCTAATGAGCATATATATGTGTTGGGCTTGGGTCACTTGGGCCGGTTCACTCAATTTAGCCCGTTGGCCCAATTTTGAACCAAAACCTTTAAGATTAGTATTTTAATCTGCATTTTAATTATTTTTTAATTCTACTTTCTTAATCTCTCTGACTCGTAATTTATTTTTTCACTTACAATACCAGACAGTCTAAGTCGGTACTATCGGTTAATTTTCCAATACGCGTCTTACGCATTTTTCACAGAAAAGTTGATTTTTCCACTCGAAAAAATCCTCCGAATCTAAATATTACATTTAAATTTCTAAATTATGATTCTAAAATTTTCCACCCCGTCGGTCTATATTTAATTAATTATTTATTTAATTTTTATTTAGTCGGAGTTTTACAAGTGTCACAACTAGAAAATTGCTTAATACAGACATATTTACTCTTTATTGCAGACGGATTTTTGGTTACCGACGGATTTTGTCCCTCTATAAAATCCTTGTCAGAAATTATTTACCGATGGATTTTTTTCCGTCAGAAATTATTTACCGACGGATTTTTACCAGTTACCGACAGATTTTTCCTCGGTAAATTCTTCCCTCCATTTCCCTGAAACGGCGAACTTTTTGACGGATTTTTCGTCGGTAATTACAGATAGATTTTCTCACAGTTTTTCCATCAGTAGTTGGAGCCTTGGAAAACCATTCCAAACTCTGAATACAGACAGAAAATCCATCTGTAAATCCATCAATAAGGTAAAATTTTTGTTTTTTTTTTAGATTTTTTCATTGCAAAATACACATTTTTTCATACAAAATAAATATAAATTTAATAAATAGAAATTTTTATCTAATTTGTATTCGAATATTTATAATATTTCAAAAAATAAACAAAGTCATTGTATTATCAAAGTAAAAGAAAAATACTATAAACAAGGAAGTCAATATAATTCAAAAAATAAACAAAGTGTATTGATACGTTAACTATAATAATAAATAACAACTATACATCAACAAAATGTGTTGATACATCAACTATAATTTAAAATATAAACTCAGTGTATTGTTCTTATAGCATCATATAAATTTTGAATGCCAACATCAGTTAAGAAGCCACCAAGGAGGCCAAGAAGGTTGAGAGTTCCCAAAAAATTGGTCAATATTGTAGCAAATTTAGCTGATGGAAGATTCAAAGTTCCAACCAAGTATGTCACCAAGTTCATAGATATTCCCATAACACATTCTTTCAGCTAGTTCAGTTCCTGCATAGTAAAAAAAGGTTTGCAAATTTAGAATTCAAATTATGACTCAAATTTCTTTGGATTAAAAAAGAGAAAAAAAAAAGAAAAAAAAGGGGTACCTAAGATGAGCCCTGCTGCTAGCCATCATCCAGTTTTCGACTTATCTGTCGAGTAGCCTCGAAAATCGAGCGCCAGAATGCCTTTAGAACCTTCTTTCTCACCATGGTTTGCAGCAAGAACCTATCATAAGAAGTAGAAAGATGCAAAAAGATAGAAATTTAACCATCATGAAGGTACTGTAGTGAATTACTGACACAAATTCTTGAGAATTAAGTTACTATATACCATGTTTCTATCTTTGTTAGAGAATCCTACAATGAAATTTCAGCTCCAACAAGATGATTGAAGAGAAGAAAAAACACACTATAGTGGTTGTTTGTGACAAATGTTTTTCTTTTGATAAGATGTTATATGCTGAAGGGTAACTTAATAATTTTTTGGCTCCACTTTTTAATGTGATATTAAGATGAATATGCATATATTTTGTATCCTTGTGTTTTGGAGTTACATATATAGGGCTATAAAAGCTGTGTTACTTTGGCCATACGTGACTACTCTTATTGATAACAAGTAACAGGACTTGAACAGTGATAGGATTTGCATTCTTAACTTGCCACCTTAAAGTAACGATTATCATGAACAATGTGGAATCATATATACATATATATAGATTTTCTATAATATTCCCTATTTACATAATGAGATCACAACGGAAAATAAAATCGAAAATAAAGTAGTTTCAAATCATCTGACAGAAAGAACAGTTAGACATACAGAGAATCAAGCATGTATAGGAAGTTTTCTGTGTAAGAAAGTTGATTGGATGGAAGCACAGGTGGCCATCCCACCATTCTGAGATAAATTACTGCAGCAATTGTTGTTCTTTGCATTGAGAAAGGGAAAATGATATTGCCCAAGAGGTAATAAGATAAATTCCAAATAATAAGTATAAAATTACATGAATGCTACATAAGAAATTCGGAGGAAACAAACTTAGCCAGGGCAAGTAGCATTCAGAATAAATCAATGACTAATTCAGCACACATAAGTAAAACCTATAAACCACAGATACTGACAAAAAATAGAGAGAATTGAGTGACCAAACCTTTCAGATAATCCAAGCTATTTGTTTATCGCTGACTTGCTTTGAGTTGTAAATATCAAAACCCTGCATTGAAGTATGATAAAGGGTTTTAAAAGAAATTATCAGAGCTAGATGAAAAAATGTTGAAAAGCTGAAAAGTTGGAAAACTATTTTTTTTTTTTTTTGTGTTACTTACTCTTGAGTGCAGGATTAGCATCAGGATGATGAACAGAGAGAGCACTCATGGAATTAATAAGCACACCCATAGGATGAGCATCATGTGACATTGAAGGTATGATATCCTACAAAAACAAAAGAGGAATCAGTTGTTTACAAATCTAAAATCTAGAATCTTGCATTAATAGAAAAACCAGAAGGCTCACCAAATCTAGAATCTTGCATTAATAGAATCTTGCATTGAGCCACAGCACCAATGGTTTATCTTGAGGGTTGGTGATGGCTTCAAAAAACCAATAGAAGAGTCCTCTTCCTCCATTATTGGTGTTATCATTAACAGTGACATAACCAGCATAGTGCTTGAAATCTACAAGAGGCTGGCCAGGCAAGTTAGTCACAAAGGTCTTCAATGGCACTGTTGTTATCTCCTGCTGCTACTATTTCATGTTTCAATGACAGGTAAAATTGAATAAGAAAAATATTCACATTAGAAATCTTCAGGTATTAATCTCAAGTGTACGCAGCAAAATATTCACATTAGAAATCTTCAGGTATTAATCTCAAGTGCACGCAGCAATCAAAAGCATGATAAAAGCAGCAAGAAAATTCTTTTTTTTTATGTTGTTTTTACTTACTCAAAGTCTTTCAAATTTCTGCTTGATTTTCTTGCAGGGAGTGAATAGGGCATTTCTTTATGTGTCAAGCACTGAAGTTCATGACATTGTTGATGTTCAAACCCCAATTCTTTTCCGGTTGGTAAGTATATTCGAAAGTCTGCAATATTTCACTGACAGATGTTGCAAGAGCATTTGTCATGAGTCATGATCTTATTTTGATTCTTGGATATTGATAAAAGCTTAAAACCTGCAGGTTCATTCAAAAAATTTGCTACCAAAATTGAGCATTTGTCATCAGGTCACTTACTCAGTTACTCACTACCTAACCTTAATTCAATCTTTCCTTTAACACCAAAATTGACCTTTTTCATGAATTTGATTGGATCAATAATCAATCAATCTAAGACAGTTGTAAAGCACAAAAAAACATGAGATCTATTTTAAGTCTTCAGAGTAATTATAAATTCCAAGAAAATTCACCAATACAGTAAATATAAAAAACAAAAGATAAAAAAGGAACAAGAAGAGTAGCAACATGCAAATAAGACCTTGAGGAAAAAGTTAATTACCTCAACTTCCTTCATCCAAGAAGTAGCCTTCTGAACTTGCTCACTCTCCCAGCCTTTGATGACAGCATCTTCTCTCTTGAATCTGTTGTTAATCTTTGCAATCTTGTTGTTCTGCCATGCTGATATCTTTGCATTAACCTCCTCCTTCTTCACCCTTTGCACTGAAACCTCTTCAACTACTTGATGATGATGATGATGATGTTGATGTTGATGTTGATGTTGATGATGACCACTACTAGAACCTGCACCACCACTACTAGAATATAAACTCATGAACATTGGCTCAGAAAAAAGATTGATTTTAGTAAATAAAAAGCACCTTGGGTATCTACAAGATCATTATATATTGCTTGAAGGTGTTGAACAAGTCCTTAAGTGTCTAATCCATTTTCATGTTGTTCCATTTTGTCTTTATCCGAATCTTCTTCACTAGAATTAGGCCTATCACGGGAGGAGAAACTATCCAAAACACTAAGTGTATAACATCATTTGGTCCTATTGTTAAGATAGCAATAATTAAAAATCAACTTTAAGCTTAATGAATGACGAATTGAGTTGTGACTAATCAAACACAAGATGCTAGGGTGATTACATTTTTAGCTAACTTAATATCAAGTTTCACTGAACTTCACCAGAAATTAACAAAAAGCATTTATCCTAGAGCCTTCCAAGACCAATACACAATGAAATAAACCAAATGTTGGAAATCATGTTCAATATTGACCTTATATATAGAAATTGATTAGCACATTCAGGACTAGACCACACAGGAAAAGATCCTGCAGTGTTTGTGACTTTGTGCAAAAAGCTACTACTGAATCTTGTGATTAGAAAAGGAAAAAAACAGAAATGATTGATAGTTAAAAAAAATTCATAATCAACTAACAATCAAGTGTTTGACAATCATTACGTGCATTGAATTCATCACTTGTATTACTATTATTGGCCACTTAGAAAAAAGTAATAGCATTAACTAGTTGCAATCCAGTACAAGAAACATAGAACATAAGAAATCAAAATTTTGAACATAAAAGATGTATGTTTTTTTTATAAAATAAGCGTACAGAAAAATTTTTTATGCTGCTGTTAGGCTCTGATTCCACCTTCTATGGGTTAATTCTAGTTTAGATTTTGGTAGGTTTTTATAATTTAGGAAAATTTAAAGTGGTTTATGAGTTGGAATAAGAAAAGATTATGTCAACAAAAAAAAGAAAAGGAAATTCATAGATCAGATCAAGCTATCATAGATTAGAATACCTAGCTAGGAATATATGTCACAGAAAACATGGATACTTGAGTACATGGATACAATAGTTATTGAAAAGATAACTTGTGTGGCGGAGAGAGCACTGCGACGATGGCGATGAAGGGAGCAAACATGCGATGAGAGCGGCGGAAAGGGCTCTGCGACGATGGTGAAAAAGGGAGCAACGCGATGCAAGCGGCGCTGGAGGGGCTCGTGCAATGCGCGCGGCGGCGGCAGCAGCGGAGAGAAGAAGTAGCTCGTTGACGCCTTGACGGAGAGAGGAGAAGCTCATTTGATAATGTGTGGTGTGAATGGAGCTTCGATAAGGCGGGGACGTTTAACTCAATATTTCCGACAAAAAATTTTAAATTACAGATAGATTTTCTGTCTGTAATAATTTAATAAAACACAGTATTTTTGTCCATTTAATTACAGACGAATTTTCCGTCGGTAACCATTTTCCATGAAAAAAGTTAATTTTTTCTACAGAATTATCGACGGATTCTCTTTTCCGTCTGTAATTTATGCTAATTCATTTTTTTTGTTTTCGACAAAAAATCCCTCACAAATTATGTCTGTATTTTCCTGGAATAAAATCCGTCGGAAATATCTGTCTGTAATAACTAGTTTTCTAGTAGTGTGTAGGTAAATTGTGAGAAGAATCAGAGGGTAAATTAAGGGTTGAATTAGATGGTACAGTGGAGGTGGTAGTGCCCAAAGGAAAAATAAGAGAGGTATGAGGAAAATAAGTTCTGGTCTCAGGGGGCAGAATCAGTGGAGAATAATTCTGCATAAGGAAAGCATCGCTCATAAAAAAATCACATGGCGAGTGATAATGATTTTGCCAGACTTTGTAAGGCACTTATACCCCTTATGGAGAGGAGTATATCCAAGAAAAAATGATAATTAAGATTTGAAATTTAATTTTGTTTGAGAATAAGGTTTTAAGCATGGAAAGCATGCACAACCAAACACTCGCAAAAATTCATAATCTGGTTTTCTAGAGTGCATAAGTTCAAAAGGAGTTACCGAGTTTGTATTGGGAGATAGAAGATGATTGTAGATGTATGTGGCTGGGAGGAAAGCATCATCCTAGTGAATTAAGGGAAGAGATGTTGTAGCAAGCATTGCCAAACCAGTCTTTGTGATGTGGCGATACTTGCGCTCTGCCCTTTCATTTTGTTGATGCGTATATGGACAAGAATACCCGTGCTCAATACCTTTATCAGTGAGATATTATGTAAAAGTTTGTGAAATATACTCACGCCTATGATCAGTTTGAAATCGCTTAAGCTTGAAACCCGTATGCTTCTCTAACATAGTTTTATATTGCAAGGAAGCCTAAAAAACTTGAGACTTTGAATGCAGCAAATATATACAAGTATACTTACTAAAAGCATCAATAAAAGAGATATAATAATTGAAACCATGATATGAAATTATCGGAGCAGGCCCCCATAAATCCGAGTAAACGATATTTAAGGGAGCAGCGTAATTATATTTATCAAGATGAAAAGGAAGAAGATGCATCTTTGTATTGCAACAAAATTTACACACATTATATAGAACAATATTAGAAGAGAGATGCATATTGCATTTATTCATTACACTCAGAACTGTTTTTGAGGCACAATGGCCTAATCGATGGTGCCACAACTTATAAGAATAAGATTTTGCAAGAAACACCCTAGGTACATGATCACTAGAATTCAGATTAGAGGAAATATTATTTAGACTAGAACAAGACACAACATGTTCAAACACATAAATTCCTTGTCTAGGTGTTCCTCGGAGTAGAACCTCCCGAGTTTTCTGAAATTTAACAAGGCAAAGATCAGCATAGAATTCAAAATAACAATTGTTATCAGCTGCAAATTTTCTTGCACTAATAAGATTGTATGCAATGTCCGGTGAATGCAAGAGTTTATCTAACAAGAAAGCTCTATGAGTATCAAGATTAATCAAATAATTTTTACCATAGTGTGTAATACTTGCACCTTTACCATTACCTAACATAACTTGTTCTGAGTCATTATATTCAGATGACGATAGCAGATTCTGAGCATCACCAGTTACATGATGACTAGCACTAGTATCGGATAGCCACATTGGATCAAAAAATGTTGATGGAGTAGCCAAGTATGCCCTAGGATTATGAAAAGTGGATGGTGAAAGTGGTGAAGCTTGAGATGCAGTTTGAGATGGATTCATGGTAGATTATTGATAAGAAGAATCAAATCGGTAGAAACAAGTCATTGCAGTATGGCCAAATTGATAACCTAGTTGGCACTGAGGTCGTTGATCGAGATTGAAAAATCTGCCATTACGAGAGAACCTTCCACCACATTCTCTACATCCTCCAAAGGGTGGTCTTGAAGATCCTCTACTAAATTGATATTGTGTATAGTGTAATTTGCATGAACTACACCTAATTCAGTTTTCCTAAATTTTTCAATCATTGCTTTGTGTGCTAATAATAAACTTTCAATCTCAATCAAAGAAAGTGAATCAGATGGAGGATATGTATAATGCATACTCCTCAGTTAGACCTTCGGTTATGGCTGTGACATGATCATCAAGATATAATACATGTACAAGAGAGGCCAAAGCATCAACAACTTCTCTAATCTCTTTGAGATAGTTTTTTGCAGAAAGACCTTGCTTGCGGATTGTATTAAGCTGAGCTTTTAATTGTTGAACACAAATCTTGAACACTTTAGTGAAGTAATCTTGAATCTTTATCCACACTTGATGAGCATAAGCACAATCTAACATTCTATTTTTAAAAGAATTATCAATGGAGCTTAGAAGCCATGCCATGAGGTTGTCATATTTCTCTTTCCATTCGGTATAAGCAGCAGATTCAGTTCCAGCAAGACGTGCAGCATCACTATCAAATTGAGCTAGAATTTTGGTTGCATCAAGATGATTACCTAATCTATTTGCATTGATTACATGGAGAGCCAGTTGCTGCCATGTGCAATGTGTATCTTCATTGAGTTTGTCAATGGTGGAAATTGATAGGTTGGTAGAGGAAGAAGAGGTGGTGGATGAGAAAGGGATTAAAGCAGCCATGAATCTTGAACCTAAATTCTAGATACCATGATAGAGTTTGTGTATGAAGAGTGAAATTGCTTGTGAAAATAAATTCTGTAGAGTTGTATTATGAGAAAGCATGGGGAAACAATAATAATTATGAACAATGTGAACAATAGATTAAAAAAGAAAGGTAAAATTAAAATTAAAAAAATTATTTAAAATTTCAAATTTTAAAATTTAAAAAATTTAAAAATTTAGGATTAGCATTTAAACGCATTCACACTACGTACAGTTATTCCTAATCTCACCATAACCTCCACATCCAAAACTCGCCATCATCGTTTTCCGGTCCTCACCTCGCGCCGTTACACCCCTGCCGGCACTTCCCCGCTGTCCGTTCTGACGCTGCCCAGTCTCTCGCCGATGCTGCCGAAGCATCTCCTTATCACGCTTGCACTCTGTAGCAACGTCAGATCACTCTGCAACAACCCCGTGCAGACCCATTATGATCATCGCCGCTTCTTAGCTTGATGGTGGCGCTGCTGTAAGCCATGGCGGCTTCTCTTTCCATCTTGAATATTCCCAACCATATTCTCTTGTGGTTTTCATATATTTGTACTCCCCAATGGCTGTTTTGCTGAGGAACAATGCCTTTGAACTTCTGAAACCCTGCATTCTCTTCGTACCTCAAATGTTTTCCCATTATTTCTTTATTATTGTTAGAAGGTGATGATCACGTTTTAGAGTTTTTTGGCATCATCATTCTATGTTCTTGATGAATTATGATCATCACTTTTATGAAAATGGCTAGTTTAGAATGGTCATTTTAGTAGGTATACAGATGGTTATTTTAATTTTTATGTGGATAATTATTTTGATTGGATTGAGTTTAGTTATATATAATTAAAATACGTTGGATGTTCAATTCATTAGGTATGAGAATGATTATTTTTATCCTTAAGTGGATGATTATTTTTATTAAGGGTGAGCAATACTGGTGGTGGCGTGTGGCAAACCCAGCAGCGACGGTGAAGTGGGATGATTATTGATGAAGGTATGGGTGACAGCCGAATAGAAAGGAAGAGGGTATAGAGTGAAATGCTTTGGTAAATTAGGATTTGAAATATATATTTTTTTAAATATCTAAGTGAATTTTTTTATTTAAATAATTTGTAAAATATTTTTTTTTATTTTTTACATGTATTGGGCTAAATTTACAACCCATTGTTCAAATAGAATTGTTGCATTATTGCTTGTTCCATTTAATAATATAAGAATAGTATTTATACAAAAAATATTTTTTATTTCTTCAAAAAGATAACACACTCTTCTTGATAACTAACCAAACTAATCTTGCCACCATTTTTATATTATACTGGTATCATTATCAAACTACATATATTTCACTCACTTCCTTAAGTAGAAATCCTTTCTTGAAGAATCTATTAACCACTGGCACTACCTCTCCTTAAACCATTTCCCAATTGCTTCTAAAAGAAAATCCTTCCTACTCCGTCTAGTCCTAGAGCTCTAGACCCATTCATGCTGAATACCGCATTTTTTATCTCCTCAACAATAAGGAAATAGGTCATTGAGTCTCATTCATCTCTGTAACTAATAACCCTTTTCGGGATCTTACTCAAACAATCATTCATATTCAGCTATCCTTCGCTATGAGTTTGACACCACAATAAAAAAGGACCAACATTAATCTTGTTGAATTAGACTAATAGAATTATGAAAATGCAACAATTTTTGTTGGGCTGTATGGTTGTTCATATCTTTTTGTTCTTATATTAGAGTGGCCATAATCAAATTGAGTTGGTCTATAGGTTAACTCATTAGTCACTTAAACAAGTATCGGAAGTTTAAATTTCGCCTTGTACATGCAACAACCTATTGATCAACGACAAACAAAAACTAAAAAACAATATTAGAGTGGCCATGTTTTTTTTATTATCTTTTTTGGAGTGTAAGTAATTAGATCCACGAAGGTATGATGGGCTCTATTATTTCTGTGGAGTTTTAATTAATTAATGAGTCGTGTTCAAAATTTGTAAAAATTTATAACAATAGAAATAGAGTTTAATTTTAATACAATTAACAGTATAAATTTTTACACAATCATCAAATCATATCTTTTTCTTTTAAATTATTATTTATATGAATAATATAAAAAATTATTTTTTACTAATATAACATCATATTTGGTTATAGGCTCAATTTTATGGATATGGAAGGGTTTGGTGTGATCTACCCAGATATGGATATATGGCGTACAAGACAAAAATGGGGGATAGATTTTTCTGAGTCCAAGGTAGAACAACTCGCACCATGCGAGTTCTTTGGTCATAAAATTTTGCTTCACAAATCGCATGGTCCGATTTGCAGTTAGAGGAATTTTAAATCTGAAGCGTGGAATTCGGACCCTCCGTTTTGCTTGTTCTGGGTAATTTTTTTTTTAACGTTATGGAGGATCAAATCAGACGGTACGATTTGGTTTTTTATATTTTTTTCAATCCGGTTAACCTAATCGAAGGGTCCGATTATGTTTTATGGACATATACAAAAGTGTGTAACTGAGGGAAGAGATCTAGTCGCGTATTCTTCTCCTTCTTCAACGTCTTCTTCTCCTTCTTCAACGGCTTCTTTTCCTGATTTTTTCTTCTTCTTGCTGTGTTTCATGAAATCAAGAAATTTATTAATCAAGTTCATATTTTTTTTTAAGTGACTGAGAGAAATGAGTGACAGAGTTTTATTAAAAGTGTATTAAAAAAATTACTCTGCTTCCACCATGCAAAGCTTGGAAGAATGGAAAAATGAAGAAGAAGAAGAGTGAAATTGAAGTTCAGAGTGAATAGTGAAAGTGATAACTCAGATGGTGAGTGTGGGGCTATGTTGGGTGTAATCCACCGTTCGGGGAGAAGCCTTTGCGCAACACGTGTCCTCCCTGTCACAACACGGACCGTGCATTTTTATATACGCAACTCGGATCATCCGTTTTGAGGGACACAACTCGTAGGGTCCGAGTTGTGGTTCTTCTGATCCCACATCGAGGTGAAGCACCTCTCCTCCCCATATGCGAGTCCAACACCTCCTTTGGTTCCATATTCAAATTAAAAAGCGTTGGTTATACGTAGAAAATTATTTACACAATATTAAAATTAAATGTATTAACATCCACATTAGTCAGTCTAACAAGCACGAGTCAAACTCAACCTACTTGTTATAAATAAGAGACTGAGAGAGTAATCTGAAAAGTGTATTATTCAGTGTGATAAAAGATACAATATACAAGGGGTATTTATAGGTGCTAAATGAATCAGAGTAATAAAGGCATAGAATCCTATAATTAATATACAGATATACTATATAAATATAGACGATACTAATTGGTCTAAATTGATGCTAATGATTCTCTAACACCCCCCCTCAAACTCAAGTGGGAGCTAAGGATACCAACTTGAGTTTGGATAACAAAATCCAGAAACGAGTCGGGTGATGAGCTTTCGTGAAGATATCAGCAGTCTGATCTAGTGTTCCAACAGCAATGAGACGAACATCATCAATAAGGATACGTTGCCGAACAAAGTGACAATCAATCTCAATGTGTTTGGTGCGTTCATGAAACACATCATTATGGGCGATCTGAATAGCACTGCGATTATCACAAAAAACATCAGTAGGGGACGACTGAGGAGTACCCAGATCTTCGAGAAGCCAACGAACTGAGATAACTTCAGCAGTGGTGTCAGCGAGGGCACGGTACTCAGCTTCTGTGCTTGAGCGAGCAGTGAACATTTGCTTCTTAGCACGCCAAGAAATGAGAGCGTCGCCAAGAAACAAACAGTAACCAGTAGTAGAACGACGATTAGTGGGATCACCAGCGCAATTAGCATCGAAGTAATCCTGAAAAGACAAAGAGGAATGGGCAGAAAAATAAAGGCCATGAAATAGAGTGCCTTTGATGTAGCGAAGAATGCGAAGAACTGCCGCATAGTGAGTAGTACGAGGAGCTGACAAGAACTGGCTAAGTACATGAACCGGATAGGCGATGTCTGGTCAGGTGACAGTTAAGTAGACGAGACCGCCAACTAACTGTTGATAGAGAGTCAGATTATCCAAAACAGTGCCATCCATAGGGGTAAATCGAACATTAGGCTCAAGAGGAGTAGACTCAGTGCGACTATCTATAATCCCAGCGCGAGCAAGAAGATCTGAAACATACTTAGCCTGAGAGAGATAGATGCCATCATCGGTGGAGATGACCTCGAGACCAAGAAAATAGCTGAGAGAACTAAGATCTTTCATCTCAAAAGTATGCTGAAGGGACGCCTTGAGATCAGAGATACCATCA
>NC_029788.2:20706862-20722370 GCF_000816755.2 Arachis ipaensis
AGTCCATAAAGTGCCTTGCGAAGGAGACAAACCTTATTAGAAGGATAAGGATATCCCGGAGGTGGTTTCATATAGACTTTCTTTTTCAAATTCCCATTAAGAAATGCATTCTTCACATCCATCTGACTGAGAGACCATTTTTTTAACCACGGCAATGGCAAGAAGAGCTCTAACAGACGTAAGACGAGCGACAGGAGCAAAAGTCTCTTCATAATCAATATCATACTCTTGCGTACAACCTTGAGCAACCAAGCGGGCCTTATAACGGTCAATAGATCCATCAGAGCGAGTCTTGATCTTGTATACCCATCTACTGCCCACAACTTCCTGATCAGAAGGAGAATCAACCAAATCCCAAGTGTGTGCTTTTTCAAGTGCCTGTATTTCTTCATGCATTGCTTGTTGCCAATTTGGGTTTGAGGAGGCTTCTCTGAATGACTTAGGTTCATGTTGATGAAGGATAGTAGAAAAGCAATGATAATCAAGAAGATGAGGAGGTGGATTCCTTACCTTGAAGAACGAGCAGGAGGAGGAGGCATGACGGTAGGAGCAAGATCATCGTCTGGTCTGGAATCATCGGGAGATGGAGAAAGCGGAAGAACAGGAGGCTGTGGAGGGTCACTCGAGATAGAATCTGGAGAACCATCACTAGGAAAAAGATCAACATTGGGGTTAGTAAACAAAGGTGACTGAGTAGTAGGAATGGACTCAAAGGATGAGAACCGAGAAAACATGTGGTGCTCCCAGAAGACAACATGACGAGATATACGAATACGTTTAGAGAGAGGATCCCAACAAAGATAACCCTTGTGTTCAGTGCCATAACCAAGGAAACAACACATACGAGCCCGAGGTTCAAGTTTACTATGTTCATGAGGCTGAAGAAGAACAAAACATACACAACCGAAAACTTGAAGAGAACTATAATCTGGGGGGGGTATGATAAAGACACTCAAAGGGAGTAACATTAACAAGAACAGAAAAAGGGAGTCTATTGATAACATGAACAGCAGTAAGAATAGCTTCACCCCAAGTACGCTCAGAACACGAAGAAGAAAGGAGCATTGCACGGACGGAGTCAAGAATGTGACGGTATTTGTGTTCAGCTCTACCATTTTGTTGAGACGTACCAGGACAAGAAAACTCTGACAAAGTACCCTATTCTGCAAGAAAGGCTAAGAGTTTGGAATCACGGTATTCCATAGCATTATCACGTCGGAAAACCTTAATGACCTTGGAAAACTGAGTTTTAATCATAATAGCAAAGTTGATATAGATCTGAGGTAACTCATGGCGATTAGTCATCAAATAAACCCAAGTAAAACGGGAATAATCATCAATGAAAACGACAAAGTATCGAGCTCCGCCCATATAGGCAGTGGGAGCGGGGCCCCAAACATTAGAGTGAATGAGATCAAAAGGAGAGCAAGCAAGAGATGAATTATTGTGAAAAGATAAAGCAGGTTGTTTGGTAGTTTGGCAAGAAATGCAATCAAAAGATTCATTTGGAACCTGACCTAAAACACCCTGAGACACAAGAGGACGCAGTTTTCCTAAGGAGGTGTGGGCAAGACGTTGATGCCATAAGTGAAGGGTAGAGGGAGAAGAAGCAGCACAGAGATTTGGTACATGAGGAATATGAAGATTCTCGAGTTCAAATAACCTTCCGACCTTACGTCTAGTCCCGATAATTTGTCCTGTCCGAGGATCCTGTACACGATAGCCAGAAACGAAAAAAGTGACTTCAAAATCCAGATCAACAAGTTGACCAACAGAAATAAGATTAAAGTTTAATTTGGGAATATAAAAAGTATCAGGAAGATTAAGAGTTGACTGGGATATAGAACCCTTGTGTGTTGCGTGCAAGAGGGAGCCATTTGCAGTATTGACAGAAGGTCCATTTGTAGTGGTAGACATGGACGAGAAAATATTATGCAACGGAGACATGTGATTAAAGCAACCCGAGTCAAAGTACCATTTAGAATTACTTGGAGGGGTCGATAAAGCAGCAGGGGTATTACCAGAAACAGAGAGAAGACGTTGAAGAAGAGATGCAATATCAGATAGAGAGACAGGAGACGAGTGGAGTGGATCAGGACGTGGTGGGCGAGTAGGACATGCAGTAATTAAATGTCCTGAGAGCTTGCAGTAACGGCAAAATAGCTGTGAATAATGGCAGCTAATATGACCTGTCTGGTGGCATGTGCGACATTCAACAGAAAGACAGTCGGGGAAGAGGTACCCAGAACGGTTACAGTTTCGACATAATTTACCCTTTCTGTCAGTGGCAACAAAAACATCTGGCTTTTCCATGATAGTGGTCACAAAGATCAAAGAGAGGAGAGAAAATGGCAATTTCGGAGCAGAAAATGAGAAATCGGAGTGCAGAATCGGAAAGAGCTCACCAAAAAACCTTAGGGAGGGTCCCGCTTGTCTGCCATGTCAGCGCCACGTCAGCAGCGACGTCAGCGAGACAATGACACGTGGTAGCACCTGAGTGGACGAGATAGACACGCTGGCGGTGAGGTGGAGATGCGGGTCAGGCGCGGGTCGGGTCGGGTCAGGCGCGTGTCATGGATACCAGGGATGGCTTCGTTGCGACACGTGGCAGCACCAGGAGCGTGCGATCAGCACCAAGATCAACGACTGCTAAAGCTTCTGGAATGAAACAATGGAGGTGGACAGCGAACTTCCGGCGGCGCGTGACGGTACGTCCGAGGCTACTGGCGGCAATCTCGGTGGCGTTGGAAAGATGACGAAACGAAGAACACGATGATGCCAGAGGTGACGAACCAAAGCGTCGAAAACAGATCGAAAAACGAGAGCGAAGAGGCACTGTCGGAAGAGAAAAACAAGGAGGCTAGAAACAGAATTTTATTGAAAAAAAACTTTAGGCTCTTGATACCATGTTAGAAACAAAAGACTGAGAGAGTAATCCGAAAAGTGTATTATTTAGTGTGATAAAAGGTACAATATACAAGGGGTATTTATAGGTGCTAAATGAATCAGAGTAATAAAGACATAGAATCCTATAATTAATATACATATATACTATATAAATATAAACAATACTAATTAGTCTAAATTGATGCTAATAATTCTCTAACACTACTAAAGTCAAAACACTTCTCTTCATAATCGGATCTTCCCCACAGCAAGTAGAAAGCACCCTATTACAAACCCAAGAGAAGAAGATATCATATATGTACCATGTATTTATATTCTCTATCATACACCTCTTTCTTAATTTTGTACATGTTTCTTACATGGTTGTCAAAAAGAAGTTATTCATACAGTATTATACTATTATTATTTTATTACTACTGAGTTTTGTTTCTTAAGTTACTGGTAACCAACTACTTCTGTTTCTTTTGATGATGATGAATATGTAACAAAATGGCAAAAGATTAGGCAAATACATATATGGAAGAAGATTGTTATTGGTGGTGGAAACATAGTGGTTCTGGTTTCACTCTTCAAAACCGCACCCATACTAGGCTTCTTAGTCTTGAATGTTGAAGATAGAAAGCTAAGGTATGCCGTTATGTTCATTTCATATTCAATTATTGTAGGCTTAATTAAGTTTTTGTTACTCGTAAAATATCTGTTTTTTATTTCTGTAAAAAAAAAAAAATTAGTCCAATAAAATTTAAAAGTATTTTGTTTGTATCTTTCATTAGTTTTTTTTTTAATCCCTATAAAAGAGTTTAATTTTTCTATAAAATTCTCTTTCTGTTTTTATCTAGTAAAATTTTTAAAAAAATTTAGTTTTGGTCCCTATTGTTAGTTTGTTCCTGTGAACCACGGACAATTGGCTGAGTTGTCGTGTCTGCGTGTCGGACTCATTTCGGACACGATACTCACCGACACTCATTCGACACGCGTGTCTATTGTGTCCAACCGTGTCTTAATAAAAAATAAAAAATTCTTCTCCGAACACGTTTGAACACACCTAAATACCATCACGTGTCGGCGTGTCCAATCTTATTCTTAACATATATTCTTGAAATAAATTTAGATATAGTATATAGAATTATTTATTAAAATAAAAAAATTATTTTAAATACTTGATATAATTAAAATAAAATATTAAAAATAATTAAAAGAATTAATTTATATTTTAATATTAATAAAATATCAAAATATCATTATGATTTATCTAAAAATACTTTATATTTTATATGTATGTGTGTCTTCATGTCTTATAAAATTTTAAAATTCACGTGTCGGCGTATTCTGTGTCATGTTCATGTCGTATCCCGTGTCTGTGTGTCAGTGTCTGTGAATCATAAGTTTGTTTTATTAAATATTGATGTAATAAGTTAATACTGATGTGACACATTTTTTATATCAATATTTTAGTTCATTACATTATTATTTAATCTATAACATTAACACTTAACGGAGAAAAATAACAACAGAAACTAAAACTAAACACATTTTTATTTTTGATATTGGGTGAGTGATGGTTTATAACTTCGTTATGGTGGTGCAGGATGTTTGATGGGAGTGTGACGGCCAGGATTAACAAATTGGATGGACCGATTTAAGGAACAATAATCGGACGGTCCGATTATTGGCTGGGTAGGTACACAAATCGGACCGTTCGATTTGTGCCCCAGCCACGTGTCGCACATGCAGTTGGACCAACCCCAAGTATACACTCCCAAGTCATAAAGCTCCCTTCATTCACTTTCACTTTTCCTTTCACTTTCGTTTAATTCTCCTCTCTAATTTACCCCACCACCAGCTTCATTCATTCTCCATTGATGAAGCTTTGAGTTAAAAAAAATTGGACCACACAAAAACTATGCCTAGAAGAAGAAGAATAAAAGATGTTAATCGTCTGGAGCTCCACATTGCTAATTATCTTGATCATCCTAATTATGTAAGTTTTTACTTCAAAAAATTTTATTTTAGTTGAAATAATAATTATAATGTTAGAGATTAATAATAATTTATTATAGTGATAATGTTAGAAATTAGTGGAGTAGTAATTTTTAAATATTTGAGTTTAATTAAAATAATTTTAGAGATTATTAATAATAAATTATGATGATAAGATCTAGGGTATTAATATTGTTCTGTTCTGTACGTGTGAAATTAAATAAGTTAATTAGTTTTAATTGTTAATAATAAATAATTTTTTTGTAGTAATAATGTATTAGTCGTTTGTAAATAAATATTATGAATTAAAAATTATTGAATTAATTATTTATGTTATAAGTTTAATATAAATATTTAATAAAGGGTTAATGATTGATTTATTATTATATGTTTGTTGTTAGAATAGAATAAAATAGAGTAGTTAGTTATTTGAGTATTAGTAGATAATATAATAGTTATTTGTATAAAGTATTATTATTATTATTTTTATTGATTCTGGATATGTGTTACTGGTTATTTGATAATGAAAATTTGATTCTTTTAAATTTAATTTGTTAATTAATTAATATTATGGTTTGTGTTTAGGGTTCTAGAATGTTGCAATGTGACCACTACATGACGTCGGATCGGTACAATCCAATAGTGGAGGGGTATTTACTGGACACCGGCTTTTATCATGTTTCACAGATTGGAGTTGTCTAATGTCAGTCGGCATTGGTTAATGCTCTGATCGAGAGATGGCGCCCTGAGACTCACACATTCTATTTTCCGGTTGGTGAGTGTGCCGTGACACTAGAGGATGTGGCGTTAATTCTTGGTCTTCCGACGAATGGTTTGCCAATTACGGGACCGACACTGAGTAGTTATGAGGCTTTAGAGGCTGAATGCTTGGATCAGTTTGGTGTTGCACCTAGGAAGGCAGACTGTAGGGGAAGTTTCATCAAGTTGACGTGGTTTCGAGCATTGAAAAATCGATTAGTGTTGGTTGATGATATCCATATTCAGAGGTACGTGAAGTGCCACATAATGTTATTGTTTGGGACCGTTATGTTTGGAGATAATTCTGGAGCAGGGGTAGGGCACACATGTACAGAGAGTTGTGTAGGGCAACTCGTGTCGACTGTAAGGAGATTGATGGTCTGCTGACACTCTTGCTTGCCTAGGCTTGGATCCATCTACCATTCATTGCACCGATTCCTAGCAATCCTCGAATCTTTCCGATTGCAAATAGGTAAAATTAATTACTAAAAGCTTTGAAATAGTGTATCTTAAATTGTATTGATAAATGTAAATTAACGAATTGTCTGATGTCAGGTGGCATAACTGGGAGCGTGAGAATCGGCCTTACAGATTTCGTACCCTTGATCACTTTAGGAGAGATATGGATGTTCTGCAAGAAGGACAGGTTTGTTGTAATAAATAAGTAGTTGTTTTCGTTTAGCCGTATTATTATTCATTGTGTAATCCTCGGTTACTTGCATAATGTATGCAGTTTGTTTGGGAGCCTTATGCAATTGGTCGGACCGATCCAGACGTGATTCCTCCTGACATCCGTCAGCATTTGGCTATTTGGAGTGCCACAGTTCCGCTTATATCTTTTGAATGTATTGAGTGACATGCATCTGATAGACTGAGGAGGCAATTTGGCTTGACTCAGGGCGTTCCTCATCAAGAGTGTGACCTAGGTGAAGCACACGGCGAAGTTCTGACAGGTCCGAAGAATCAAGATTGGTCTGGAACCCACTCATTCTGGGTTATGCATTAGATGAATCGGTATAGTCATGTTCTTGTCGAGCACACGGTGCCCACACAACATCAGGCAGATATCTACTTGCATTGGTACCGAGGTACATATGGTGACCACTTGCATCTGTCACAGATTGAACCGCAAGAGAATCAGCACGGTGATCCTATGCATAATAAGGAGAATCAAGAAGTACAACCACCACCACCACCACCACCGCCCCCCTCACAAACACAGGCACAACAAGAGCCTGAGCAGTTCACTCCATACATTCCTGACACGCATTCTGCGGATTACTTGACACCACCAGTACATCAGCAGTACTAGAGTGTCCCACACCAAGAATCAGGTGAACAGGGTTCGTTTAGCCAGCTGCTTGGATTCATGGCTCCTGTGCCAGGTTACTCATATCCAGCTTACGGAGACATTTCCACCGACCAGAGGGCCCAACCGAGTGGGATTGCTCCAAGTAGATTGTCATTGGATACGAGACCTCGACAGCTCACTTCCTCTGGTACTTCCGGAGGTAGAATTTCTATTGACTCAAGTATGAGTGATGATGCCACGAGGGGGGATCATACAGAGCGGAAATTCACGTCGTGTCCCGATGAGTCTCATTCTAGAGAGCTACTAGCCAGTTGATGAGGACAATGATGACTTTCTGGTTGATCATCCAGATGGGGATGGGGATGAGGATGCAGATGAGGATGAGGATGAGGACGACGATGAGGATGAGGAGGATGGTGAGGATGATGATGATGGGGGTGATGGTCCAGATGATGGTTCAGCGCCTACTGCAGGTAAAACAATTTGTTGGTTAGACTGGTTTGATTTGATTTGATCAATTGGTTATGGAATTATTTGAGTTGGTTAGTTGACTTGATTAGTTGGTTGTCAAAATTATTGATTTGATTAGTTGTTTATTGAATTAGTTGGTTATTGATTATTTGAGTTGATTAGTTGGTTATCGAATTTATTGATTTGATTAGTTGTTTATTGAATTAGTTGGTTATTGATAATTTGAGTTGATTAGTTGACTTGATTAGTTGGTTGTCGAATATTTTCATAGGTACACTCACTGGCGAAAAAGGAAAAGGATACAACCTTAGAGTTGACCCCCCTCGTCGGAGCGCTAGTCGGTATACCCCATCCGCTTTTAAAAAGGTTGCAAAGAAATGCAAGAAATTAGTCAAAGATGTAAAATGGGCGATGAGAAAATGATGTTGGACTTATTCATGTAAAATGTGTTGGACTTATTTATGTAGAATGTGTTGGACTTATGTATTTAGAATGTATTTGACTTATTTATGTATCATGTGTTGGACTTATGCATTTAGTGAACTTGTTTATGATGAATGTGTTGGACTTATTTATGTATCATGTCTTGGATTTAGTTATTTATATTGTATTTGACTTATTTATATTGCAGATACGGAGCCTTGAATTTCCTCAGAAAGTTGGACTCTATATGTCTGATGCAGAACATGTGGAATGCTCTGGGAGGAGACCAAGCTCCGTTACTACGAGCAATAACAGACCTAATGGAATCGTGCCAATCGGAGATAAGGCCCACACCATCACGTGTCACAACATGCTGTCGCAGGTTACTAAGAAAAAAGTACCATGCCTCAGATGTCTCTCCCTCAACTATCGCAAATGCAATCGGCACGATGTTGTTGTTGCCATCCTGTGAGACTGCAACCAACAAACAACCCTTGTATTTTCCATACAAATGAGTTTCATCTACCTGCACTATTGGCTTGCAACCTCTGAATGTTCTAATACAAGGGTAATAACTCTAGAAGACTCGGTGTAGTACACGAAAATTAGGAACCAAGTCATCTCCCTGATACGTAGGCATTGTTTCAAAATGAACGACTGCGGATGACTCCTTGTGACACATGGCCTCAAACCATATCGGCAAGGCTTCGTACGAAGCTTTCCACCCTCCGAAAATTGACTCCACTGCCTTCTGTTTTGCCAACCATGCTTTGCGGTAACTTATGGTATAGTTAAACTTTGCATGTACTTCCGCAATCACTGATTTCACCCTTATAGACGGGTCAACTTCTACCAATGGCTTTATTGCTTCTGCAACAGTGTTGGAATCCAGCTTCGAATGATCTTGAGAAATGGTGGCCCTAGTACAGGTGTGACTTCCATTGTACCTCCTTATCTCCCAACAAAACTTTCTGGACATTTTGCTCACCCTGATCAGCCAATCACATCCCGCACCATACTGGGTGCATTTAGCATAGAATGTCGTCGGTTCTGACTCATGCACCCGATAATCTACACCTTTACGGATTGTATAATCTTTCATCGCCTTAATTACTGCCTCCCTAGAACTGAATTCCATTCCCACAGTAAATTCATCATCTGGCATAAGGGGAAGCTCTGCTGCAGTCACATCACAAATTTTAGAGTTGTCAGAACTAATAATCTAATAAAATAATAATCACAGAACAAATGAAAAACGTAGTTGTCAAAACCGATCCGGTGATCGAACCGGTCAGGTCACTGGTTGAACCGATTTACCCGGTCCTATGTAAATAAAAAATAAAGCATAGTAAAAATTTTTCACTAACATTTAAAAAATATATAAATATTCTAAAACAATATGAAATAGCAACAATAGTATTTTGTTAATTTTACGGAGTTTGACAGCTTTAATCGGTTCACTCCGAATTTAACCGGGTTGCACCGGTTCGTTGCCTTGTGCGGTCTCATCATGGGACCGGACCGGTCTAAGATCCAATTTACCGGTTTTTGGTCAACCGGCAATTCCGGTCGAACCGGCCATTCCAGTCCGATTTTACCAACGATGACGGGAAATACTACATTTCTTAGCCTACATGTTCACTTCATAATTAAACATTAAACAATTACTAATTACATGTTATATTTTGCCTATTTACCGTTGTCTCTACTGTTTGTCCTAAACTCAAAACCCATGGACAAATCATACTTTAACAAATCTTAATTTAAATTGATGGCGCACCTGCATTTACATATTGAGGAAACTCCGGTGCATGCATGGCTTCCAAATCCAACGACCGCATGAAACTCGGCTCCACAAACGGCTGCTGGTTTGCTAGTGCATTTGCCACATCCGCCACATCTGCCACCATAGCCTCGTCAGCTTGATCTTCGTCTACACCCGGATCAATAACCTCGTAGTTACTTTCGAACTCTTCTTCACTATCACTGTTGTAATCTTCCAATTCAATATCTCGGTCTGCTGCAGATTGCTCGAACTCGATATACAGTTTGATGAACGATATTCGCGACCGACTTTCAAGATACACTGAAAATATTTCTTGCATGCTCGCTTCATCGGTCGCGTATTTCGTTTGAAATTGCACGAACCCACCAAAGACAGATATAGGATATCTGTACAGAATACACGACACTGTACTAGATATTTGAGAATCCATCTTCTCACAAATGACACCTTTTAGTTCTTCAAATGACAGTGTGAATGGAATAATAATATCCAACGGATTTTCACACACAAATTTTACTCCTTCCGATGTTTGTAATAAAATATGGCCATGATAATACACTTTTAATCTTACTCTATCATCCATGATAATAGAGAAGAAAAAAATTGAAACCCAGAAATCGCTGGGTCCGATTTGGGTGCTCTGCGAATCTTTTTGAATGCATCCCTCAAATCGGTCGGTCCGATTTGGTTGGGCCAAAAAAAAAAAAACCCTCCGCATGCTACAAATCGCATGGTCCGACTTCTTTGCGCGCAACATCACCACCCACAAATCGGACGGTCCGATTTGTGTCCCCTCCCACCTGCAAGAAATCGGACCGTCCGATTTTCCGCCGTCATCTAACTGCCGTCACACCCGTGTTAAACACCTATAAGCTCCATAAACGGGCGTTACACCAAACCTTCCATCATATGCAAAAAAAAATTAGCCTAAAACCAAAACCTTTAAATTTTAAGAGACCAAAGCCAAAAAAAAGTTTAGAGATCAAAACGAAAAAAGAATATTTTATAAGGATAAAACACTTAATTAACTTTAAAGAATCTGCATTTTTTTTCCATATGTATTAGGACTTTCTCTTACACTCAATGGTCAATTATTGAATAAAATGTTTAACATGGAACAAACTCCTTGTACAAGATTATCCAATTAGAGTTTGTTTCAATATATGAATTGTTTTAAGTATACCAATTGCACGATGAGGTTTTGAACATTGGAAAAACAATGCTTATATAATTTATTTTTCGATATATCTAAAGGCTAAAGATTTCTTTTTAATATATATATATATATATATATATATAGACACACATACAGATTCGAAATCATGTTCAAACTTGAAACGAATCCAAGTTATTCTCTACTTGGATTTCAAAATAATGATATCATCTCTAAGACACAGATTTTTAATATACGCATCAATATTAGTTCACAAGCTTAGCTTTTTAGAACGAATTCTGTTTCAATTTTAACGCAGTTTCTTCTAAATATTTATATATATAACTATATTTTGCGATGAAAACTTTATTATTAACACAGATATCTATGTATTTATATTTTAACTTCATAGCCATGTTGTAGTATTCTGTCACATTTATTTCAGATATAAAAAATGACATTTTAATTTTTATGCCATAATAATTACCACAATAATTTTAGCTGAAGAAACTTGAGAAGGAATTGCAGCTATAAAAGCAATCCTCCTTTTAGCTACCCTTCAACCTTTTATTTGAATTTCTAGCTTAAATGCTTTTCCAATAGGCTGTGACAATCTTGAAACTTGTATACTAACAAACTCTGAAGAGTTCTCAACATGTGTAACCATCTTCCTCATTGAACTTGTTCCATTCTCATCAATATTCAACTCAGTATGCTTAGGAATTCCCAAAAAAGTGATCTTTTCTATGACCCATCTTTGGTTCAGAGCAAATCTTCCATTAGTAACATTAGATGCAACAAAAACACTATTCTTCTGTAATGCACCATAGAAACTTAACAATGTCCACTGATCATTCTCTCCTAACATGTCAAGTGCTTCTCCATCATCCAAATAAACTTGTCCATAACTACTTTTGCTGCTACTAACAACCACCACAAGATGAAATGCAGTCTTTCGGGCTGCCTCTGTTGTCAATGCTTCTCCTTGCATTACCAAGATGTTACCTTCACCAACATGCACATTGATGTGATCAGGTAGAGCATCAAGAGTAACATACTTTCCTGATTCAGCACTCACTGAATTTGAGACATTGAAGAGATCAAACCAGTTCCCTGCAGGGAAGTATGCATTAACAGTGACAGCTCCAGATTCTAGCACCGGTGACACCAAAACCCCTTTGCCAAGTAGAAACTGTGAACTTATATCATGTGTTGTGACATCCTCAGGGAATGAAAAGAAAAGGGGTCTTGCAATTGGTGTCCCTTTTGTATGTGCTTCATACATTAATGTGTAGAAATAAGGGAGGAGGCGATATCTAAGGCTGAGCACTTTCCTTGCTGATGAAGCAACTGAATCCCAAAGATAAAGCTCTTGCCTCATAGAATTCTTATCTGAATGGTCTCTAGCAAAGGGGTAAAATGCTCCCAACTACATGAGGTAAACAAAAGGAATTAGATATGTATATATATAGTATACCTTCCATTTTTTAGTTTTTCACAAAGAAATTATCCCATATCTTAGGATCAATTGTTACCTGGATCCATCGCCTGCAGAGTTCTTCGGTTGTATTTCCTGTGAAACCACATATATCTGCTCCAACCATCGGAATTCCAAATATTCCAGAATTTAATATAGAAGGAATTGAGTATGCCAAATCATTCCAAGTAGCAGCATTGTCTCCAGTCCAATGTGCTGTATACTTACCAGAACTTACAAAAGTTGATCTACTAAGAATAAAAGGCCTTTTACCAATTACATCTTTTAAAACTTTGTTGGTAGCTTTGGATTCTAGTAGTCCATATAAATTGTGTGCATCATACTCAGTGATATTTCCATAATGTAAGGATGTTGCTGGTACCGTTTTCGTATTGATTGGTTGTAGGGCTCCGGAATTGTTAATTTTGTAGGGAGGGTTGTCAAGACTGGAAGATGGATTAGGAGGAGAAGTGATGAAATTAGATAACTCATTCATGTCAAGCCAGAGACCATCAAATGGGAGAAGTTCTCTAAATAGTTTAATCTCTCTGCCCCAAAATTCTTGGCTTCTTGGATTCAAAAAATCTGGGAAGTAAACTTTTCCTGGCCAAACTTGACCAAGGTAATTGACTCCATTTCTCTTTATGTAGATATCTGCTTGCAATCCTCTAATATAAGTTGCATATGTGTTGTTTACATTGATACCTGTTTGCAAAATTAGCCCCATATAAATAACTGATACACACATGCTTCCATCAAAATTAGGATACGTTACACTCACATTCTCTAACCCTTGGTGATAGTATATACATACATCCTCTGATATTTAAGTTATATGACACTAAGTACCCCTATATTTTACAAAATGTGGCAAATTAAGGGGATGTAATGTGTCATATCAACTAAACAAGAAGCATATTAGTGTACTTTATCCTAAAAATTAGGTGAAGAGTGTGTGTGTGGTTGAGAGAAATTGCATGGTATCAGAATTAGGTACCAGGATCCAATATAGGTATATATTTCTGTCCGTTCCGGTGAAGGGCATCAACAAACGTTTTCATCTTATCCAGGGGAAAGTTGATAGGATCAAGAGTGAAGTCTTTATATGCATCCATGTAATCAATATCTGTCCACATAACTTCAAGGGGTATGTGTGCCTTTGCGTAGTTAGCAACCACACCCTCAAGATCATTTACACTCTTGTAGCCATATCTACACTGGTGAAAACCTTTCACAAAAGAAATTATAACTTTATGGATTAGCATGGGAGCAAGATATATCAAAAAGGGAGAAAAGCAGTGGTGATCTATAGTTAGCACATGTTATATTTGCTTCTATTATAAAATAAGAATATTTTGAATCTAGAAAGCACTATATGAGAACAATCTTCAGTTAAAAACTTGAAGTACTAAAAAACTGAGTGTAGATAAGACTTACCAAAAGACCAGTAAGGCATAGGAGTAGGCCTTCCAATGAGTTCAGTGTATTGCTTCATCACCAACTCCGGCGATGATCCGGAAAAAAAGTAAAGATCAAGCACCCCACCAATCACCTTATAAGTTATCCAGTCGCCACCATACACAACATCCATCCCATTGCTATTCAGCAGCAACACCCCATGTGTGCTTCCATCTTTAGATCCTTTCCTTACATCCATGTAAAAAGGGTGAGAGCCATAAAGGTTCAAGTCAAGGTTGAAACTAGCAATATCTGCATTCCATAGTGTGAGGGTCTGGTTTGGTTGCAACTTGAAGGAACTCTTTGTGTGCTCACCAAAACCGTAAAGGGAGGCTTTTTCACTTGGGAGTGAGGAAGATAGCTGAAGGTACTGGTCCTTGAACACAAGGAAAGTTGAAGGGTTTGAAGGGTCTGGTGAAGTGTCAAAGAGGATATCCTTGGAGGACTTGCGTGAGATAGTGAAGCCAAAAGGGGTGGTGTTGTGGAGGGTGAATATGAGGTCTGAATTTGGTGTTGTAATAGAAAATTTTGGTGCTTGTTTTGGATTGTAGGTGTGGTGGGAAGAATGGAATTCTTTGGTTGTGAGAGAGCGGAGAAGAGGGAAATGGGAGCTTCTTGGAATCACTTCTTCTGGAACTTCCCATCTTTGGTGAGTGGAGTCTGTGATTCTAACTCTTAACCTGTCCTTGGTCTCAAAACTGCAAAATACATACAATATATATAACCAATAACAGTAAAAAATATATTATATACTATATTAGCTATAAATGACTATGAATAATGCATCTTCAAAGAAAATTATGCAGACTATACCTGCTTCAGTATGAGTTTAGTACTATATTAGGCTATATTAGCTTCAATATGTCTTTACACAATGGATGATGAATAGGAATGAGGATCAATTATAAATTAGAGAACCAAATTTTGCATACTGTATTAGCACTGGTATGTCTAAGGCTATGTTACCACTGTATAATAGTACTCTTTTAAGGAGAATGGTATATGATCTAGAAGACTCAATTAGATAAGTCAAAATAATCTGCATAACACACAAACAAGTTTATATATGTCAATTCAATGGGTATGTATAAATTTGATTCAATATAACGATAGTACTTATTGTTACCTAGCATCAAGGCTGAGGCGTGGAACATCAGGTCCATAAAGTGTGGAAGACTTGATGAGTTTAAGGTTAGCAGTCAAGGAGGTCTTGGCTGAGAGAGCATTGTTATTGACACTAGATATGGTGTAGCCATAACCAACAACTCCTCCTTCTCCTTCAACATAAGAACTTGATGAGAAAAAGATGAGGAAAGTGAAGATTTGGAGAAGAGAGGCTTTGTTCTGTTTCATTGTGTTGAATGGTTTTGGATAGAAAATGATGGCCTATCAATTTATATGCATTCAATCATTCATCTTGGAAGCTACGGAGGATTGTGGGGCCTGCCAATTTGACTGGCAGATAGTAAGACACTCAATCAACCAAGTTCAATTGTCCAGTTCTTGAATAAAATATTATTAACATGTGACAAATTCTAACAGATTAAAATATCAGAATTTAAGTGCAGAAAAAAAATGTTAAAGTTCTTTGAAGTCTTATAATTGACCAGAATAAGACCTCCACGATCCGCGTAGATGTAAATTAATTATACTATAGAGTATATTTTAATAAGTATTATATTATATAAAAATTGATTACATAATAATAAGAGGAGTGTTAGAGGGAAGTAAGTTTTGTAATTTATAACTATCAATTAATTATTATTGATATTTTTAATAGCG
>NC_029788.2:20722873-20726571 GCF_000816755.2 Arachis ipaensis
TTGTTTTATATTAACAATATTTTATAGAATATTTAATTTGTATATAATTTTATATAATTATTCAACTAAAATGTAATATAAATTAAAATATAGTTTATTATTTTAAAAATTTGAATTCATTTATTTTTAGAAAAGGCATAGGTCTTTCATATTAGAATGGTATAAAACTATATCTTTGTTTGTTGCTTTTATTTTTATATTTGTTTTAGTTGTCATACTTTGTCTTCTCATATGGTGTTCTTTGGGTTAAAAATAATTAAAGAAATAACTTTAAAAAAATGAATAATAATGAGAAACACCAAAAATATAAATCTATTTTAAAAAATATCTTTATTATAATTATATTACAATTAGTATTTAATGAATAATAATGCATGAATAATTAAATGCTAAAATAATTGTCAAACATTCTCTACCTAGCTTCAATTAATTAACAAATTTAATTTTAGTTGCTATATTTTATTTTCTACATAATTATGTTAATTGTCAATAATTTTTTTATAATTATACATCAAATCAGTATTTAATACATAATTATGTTAATTGTCAATAATTTTAATTTTCAATCATTGTAATATAATTTTAAATTAATCGTAATTTCTTGTAAGTTGATATTGATATCTACCTTAAAAAATTAAAACAAAAATCTATGATTCTAGTCATGATAAAAATGTATATGATATAATAATGACTTATTCAATCACGGCAAATATATGCTGTATAACGTAAATAATAAAAAATTAACTTAATAATAACTAATTTATATAATTATTTTTGTTCTAATAAAGATTATATATAGTGTTTTTTTGTGATTCGTGAGCCTAAATCTGAAAGTTAACTCATTTTTTTTAATTTATTATTCTTCATTGACTACTTCATAGAATAAGAATGTATTATTCGTTTTTCATCGAAGTTGATCCTTTTAAGGTACAATTTATAATTTTTTATAGTATTTTTTATATACTCATTCTATTATATTATTCTTTTGATAATTGAATGATTGTTCTTACTCAAACTTATTCTTTTCATCTAATATTTCAATGCGATTGTCTTTTGCTACAATCGTTTATAATGCACCACATCCATCAAATATCATCTCAAGTTGTATTCACTAATTCGGGTTCTAATTACATGGATGTAAGCGTCTAACGAAGGGGCAGTAAACTCTATTTTAACAAAGGATGGTTGGATCTATTCACATATTATAACCAATATAATGGAATGTGGGTAAAGTTAGTTTTCTTGGGAGGAGCTCGATTTTTTATTGAGGAATTATTTCTACGGAGCTTTGTAGGTCAAGTTCAAGTTCCATCCTCTCCATGCTTTTTATGTCTACCCGAAAATTTTCGAAGTGGAGCACATAATGAGATTAAATTTTCTCAATTTAAGTTTAGTTTTGGTAAATTCGAGTCAAACTCGGAGATACAATTTCAATGATTGGTAATATGTTTAATTTTTTTATTTTAAACTTTTCGTAATTAAAATAATTTTATAACATATTGTGATTTTTTTTTTCAGAAATTATAGGCCTTTTTTTTGTATCAATGCAATGCCATTGAAGGGAATAAAGATTAGTTTAGTTTTTCGGTGTGGTAATTCTATACCTTGTCATATTATATGGATACTGGATGATGAAGCTTATTTAACAAGGGGATAGTCTGAATTTGCACGAATTCTAAATATTCGATTAATTAATTTAGTTCTAATATTAGTATTTGATTAAATTAGTTTTAGATTAATTTAAATTTAAATTGTTGCCTCAATTTATATATTACGACTATTCTTCTTTAATATGTTATTTTTAAATTTTTAAATATGAGATTTCTTTCTTTTTTGGTTTTTAAGTTATTTTTATTTCTATTTTTATTTGTTCTTAGTATAACTAAAAAAAATAGTTAAGTTAAAAAAATTATGAAAACACACAATTATATATTGATGGTAATCAGTGGCTAAGAGAAGGGGGTTGAATCTTAGCCCCTTTTTGCTGAGTAATACTTACTGCCTTTTAGAATGCTTCGGGAGATTTTTCTGTATTTTGTCTCATAACCAAACATGAGACATTTTCTTTTTGTCTTGTACCCAGTCAGAAGATTTTTTTTTCAATTTTGTCTCCTTAGCAACAGAAACTGAAATGGAGTAGAAGAGAAAGAGAGAATCACACCAAGAAGTATCCTGGTTCAGCTGCTAAGTGCAATGCAGCCTATGTCCAGTCTCCATCACAACAATGATGGAATTTCACTATAATCAACCAGATTACAGACTGGTCCCTAGAAACCCTTCCTATCCGGGACAAGTCCAGAATCTATCCCAAATCTTGAACTTGACTTGGTCACCTACCTAACTTTCAACTGCTAAGTGCTAACCCAAGATAAACCACCCCTTTGAACTTGACTTGGTCCAGTGAGGGTTCGATGCTCAATCCCTTGTTCCCTGCTTTTATGAGCTATTTTCTTCTTGCAAGTCTATTTATACTTCATTTTTCATGATTTAAATTAGTGAAATCCAGTTCATATTTCCTCTTGAAAGATTTATTTACTTTTAACTAAGTAGGTGGAAACATTCTGCATGTAGTTACATTCATAGGTTGCATTTCATACATTCTTCATCTTTATAGTTTCTCTTGAGCTTAGCATGAGGACATGCTAATGTTTAAGTGTGGGGAGGGTGATAAACCACTATTTTATGGTTTATCTTGTGCTCAATTGAGTGGATTTCATCAACTCTTTACCCACTTATTCATACTATTTGCATGGTTTTACATTTACCTTCCTAATTATGTGCTTTGATTGAAAACATGCTTCTTTGATCTTATATTTGCTTATTATTAATCCTCTCTTATTACCATTAGATGCCTTGATATGTGTGTTAAGTGTTTTCAGATATTATAAGGCAGGAATGGCTTGGAGGATGGGAAGAAAGCATGCAAAAGTGGAAGGAATGCAAGAAGTTGGAGAAATTGTTAAGCTGTCCAGCCTGACCTCTCTGCACTCAAACGGCTATAACTTTAGCTACAGAGGTCCAAACGACGCAGTTTCAATTGCGTTGAAAAGCTAACGTCCGGGGCTTCGATTTGATATATAATATGCTGTAGTTCCTTTGACGCTAGACGACACGACCGCGTGATTTATGCGGCCGCGTCGCAGTGACGGAAATCCAGCGTGGCAAAATTCGAAACCAGCGAATTCTGTACTGTTTTTGACCCAGTTTGCGGCCCAGAAAACACAGATTAGAGGCTATAAAGTGGGGGAATGTATCCATTCATAAGGCTCTCACAATTCACAATTTTAGGAGTAGATGTAGTTTTTAGAGAGAGAGGTTTTCTCCTCTCTCTTAGGATTAGGATTTAGGATTTCTCTTAGTTTTAGGAGTGCCTCTAAATCCCAGGTTCAATGTTCTTCAGTTATTATTTCTCTTCTACTTTTAGATACTCTAATACTTTTATTTGTTAATTACTTATGTTGCCCATTTGATTCATAAATCTTTCATGTTAGATTGGATTGCTTTTATTAATATAATTTGAGGAATTTTCAGATTTAATTTTGCTTTGCTTTATTTATATTGATACTATTTAATTTAGATATTTTCTTCCTTTTGGCTTTGGTTAAGTAATTGGTAATGCTTGAGCTGTCAATAAAGCAGTGATTGAAATTGGGAGTTGCTCCAATAACTCTAGTCTTTCCATCGGAATTGACTAGGAC
>NC_029788.2:20726652-20743410 GCF_000816755.2 Arachis ipaensis
CCATCAACCACCATACCAACCACCTTATGAGCCATATGAACCATATATAGAACCACCCCAATTCCAATCCAATCACTCCCAACCACCACCACTTTCTTTTGTATCATGTCCAAGTCCGGCAACCCGAGAAGCAGAAGATCATCTAAGGGAAACAGTAATTAAATTTCAGGCAACCGTTCAACAACTGGAGCAAGCATTAATTCAATGGGCTTCTAGGCACTCAAATATACAAGGATCAGCCACAGCTCCATGTGGACAGTCTAGTGAAGAGCGTAGCATGAAGGAGATACCAGAAATCCCAGTGGACAAGACAGAGAATGAATTCGTACTAGAACAAGTAGAAGAAGCTGTCATTGTTCAAGAAGAAGAAGAAGTGGTTGAAGACTTAGGAGATGCAGAACCTCCATGGGAAAGTCCAGTCATAGAACCTCCTTCCAAGACGGTTGAATTTGATGCTAAGGAGGGTGTACAACCCCCAAGGTATATCACAGTTGAAGACTTGGAAGAGGTTGTTCAAGAGATGGAGATTCAAGAAGAAGAAGCACAACCTCCCATGCCCTTGGAAAGCAATGAAGAGAAGATTGAATTGGAAGAAAGCTACCAAGAGGAAGAGGTTGAAATTGAAGAAGCTTGCAAAGAGGTGGTAATTATCAGAGAAGAGCACAAGGGAGTGGAGCTTGCAATTTCATTAAAAATACCTCCCCCTAAGTTGCCATCATCCTTCACAACATTCAAGTGGATAAAATTCATATCCCTTAGCTTTCTGATTCCACTTGAATATGGGCTACTGGAGATGGATGGTCAACTTAGAGCTCTTTGTGGCATAAAGAGTAAGAGGAAGATGGTCAGTGATAAGAATTGTCCTGCAAGGTTCATCATGGTTGGAAACTTTAAGTTCAAACGCAAGGGTTGGTATAAAGCTCAACTGAATGGGTCTAGGAAGCTGTTTGGTCGCTGCAGTGAGAATTCAGATCACCTTTCACCCGGCTGGAAAAATGCAGATCGAGACAAAAACGGGTGTAAAAGTAAAGTTTGGGATCCTGGAATCTGTTCTAGCATTTGTCACCCCGGGAGCCTAAGAATCTGTTTGAAGCTTCTTAAGGGCTTTACATACTTAGTTTGGGACCCCAGAGGACACTGGAATCACAAACATTGGTGGAGATTCCTGGATGAGTTCAAGCACAAGCCACCATAATAGGAAGCTCGCCAAATGTCCAACTTAAGGACTTTAACTAAAAGAGCTAGGTGGGAGACAACCCACCATGGTATGATCGTTTCTTTTTAGTTTTTATTTAGTTTTATTTATTTTTGAATTTTATTTTATTTTGTTATATTGAACCTAGAGTTTTGCATCACATTCATATTAACACTGCATTCTGCATTTTTCAGATTACAAAAAAAAAAACGAGCACACGACGCGACTGCATCAGCGACGCGTCCGCGTCGCAAGGAGATGAGAGACAATATTAATATGAACAGAGAGTTTCGCAGGAGCAGCGCTGGAGGCGTGCCAATGGCACAAATCACCCCATGCGACCGTGTCATATGGGAATAATGGCCTCCCACGCGACCGCGTGCCCCACGCGGCCGCGTGACCAGGATTTCGACGTCAAAAGAGTGCATGGCCGAAAGTTGAGCTGGAATTGGGCTGGACCCGTGCTAGTAGCACAAGCCCTGCCACGCGAACGCGTCACCCACGCGTCCGCGTCATATTGGAAATAAGGCCACCCGCACGATCGCGTCAACCACGCGACCGCGTCACCCAGGATTTTGGCAATACTAAGTTTTGAACAGAGAGTTGTGCGACCGCGAGGCTGCACTCGCGCCATTAGCACAAATCAAGTCACGCGATCGCATGCCCCATGCGTCCGTGTCGCCTGACCTTATTGCGCATCACGCGGCCGCGTCACCCATGCGACCGCGTCGCCAGCGTCGCACACCTTAACCTCATATGCCAAAATATCTTGTCTTTCTCTTCCCCAAATCCTATTTTCTCTTTTCCCTCCTTATTTCTTACTTACTTCTCCTCTCTTTCTTTCCCTTCTCATTCTTCTTATCTTTCATTTTATTTTACTTCATTTATTTGCATATTTCATTCATTGCATTATTTTCACTGGTGTTGGAATTTTATTTTGGGTCATTGTGGATTATTGCATAATTATTTGACAATTATATATCACTTTTTAAAGGATGCTTGCATGTTCAATTTAATACTTTCAAATAGCTTATTTACCATACATGCTATGTGTTTGTGAAAAAGCCCATATGACATTATGCCCTTCTCTATCATACTTTATACTATTTAATGCTTGCTTTTCATAAACCCCCTTTACTATTTTAATTGAATATAATTGTCAATACAAACATGGTAATTTATTACAAGTAATGCTTGGTCTATACTACTCATGCCCTTTTCCGGCATGCCAATAAACACCCTGCATCCACTTATCTTTCGATGCACTGGCTATTTTTCATTGCTGGCTTTTCACATGTACTCGAGAGCATGTGTTAATGTCAATTACATCCTAATGTGCATCCATCACCACTCTTCCATTCTCTTCCTTACTATATATCTATTTGAATTTAATTTACTTTCTCTTTCCTTCTTCAGGATGGCCACCAAGGAAGGAAAGGAGAAAGCTACTCCCAAACCGCCGGCAAGGAAAGGAACAAAAAAAGAGCCCAGCTGAGAAACCACAACCCCCATCCACTTGCACATCTTAGCATGCACCAAGGAGTCAAGGACGGTGCAATCTTTAAGTGTGGGGAGGTCGATACCGATCTCCATGGGTTAGTACTTTTTTGTCTCAAACACTAATGTTTAAATTTTCTTTGTAGATTAGTTGTTGCATTTGCATGATTGTTTGATTTTTGCATATTTTACCACTTGGTGGAAGTAATATTTTCTTTTTCAAGAAAATTTTTAGAGAATTTCACTAATTTGAATAAAATTTAATGTTACACTTGTTT
Source organism: Arachis ipaensis (assembly GCF_000816755.2). NCBI lineage: Eukaryota > Viridiplantae > Streptophyta > Magnoliopsida > Fabales > Fabaceae > Arachis > Arachis ipaensis. Next base: position 20,729,623 of record NC_029788.2, read on the forward strand.
GAAGAGATATTATATTGGAACATGGTTTAGAACTCGAACACACAAAACCTGTGAGATTTTCTGAGCCTATTTGAATTGGTTGCATTTTATCAACCAAAAATTTTGTTTTAGTGTGTATTTTTCTCTCTAAAATTGTGATCTTTGTCTTGCTTAATTCTATATTTCCATGGTTTGATGTATGCATACACTTACATGATTGAGGCCTTTGTTTCACTGAGCTTACATACCCAAAAAACATGGTTAATGGACAGTTGGTTTTTTTTTTTGTATTATGATTACATGGATTGTTTAAGTTAGGTGGAAAGTTTAAGTTAATTAAGGATTCGGATTTTAGTCCACTTGGCCAAATACAATCCTACCTTAACCCTAACCCCATTACAACCCTTAAAAGACCTCTTGATATGTGTATCTGTGCATTAAATTTGTGTTGATTGTTAGATGAAGAGCAAGCCTTAGAAAGCAAGGTTAGTAGAGAATTGAGAGAATCGAATCTAAAACACTTGAGTGATTAGAGTGTATACACTACCAGTGAGGGTTCGATGCTCAATCCCTTGTTCCCTGCTTTTATGAGCTATTTTCTTCTTGCAAGTCTATTTGTACTTCATTTTTCATGATTTAAATTAGTGAAATCCAGTTCATATTTCCTCTTGAAAGATTTGTTTACTTTTAACTAGGTAGGTGGAAACATTCTGCATGTAGTTACATTCATAGGTTGCATTTCATACATTCTTCATCTTTATAGTTTCTCTTGAGCTTAGCATGAGGACATGCTAATGTTTAAGTGTGGGGAGGTTGATAAACTACTATTTTATGGTTTATCTTGTACTCAATTGAGTGGATTTCATCAACTCTTTACCCACTTATTCATACTATTTGCATGGTTTTACATTTACCTTCCTAATTATGTGCTTTGATTGAAAACTTGCTTCTTTGATCTTATATTTGCTTATTATTAATCCTCTCTTATTACCATTAGATGCCTTGATATGTGTGTTAAGTGTTTTCAGATATTATAAGGCAGGAATGGCTTGGAGGATGGGAAGAAAGCATGCAAAAGTGGAAGGAATGCAAGAAGTTGGAGAAATTGCTAAGCTGTCCAGCCTGACCTCTCTGCACTCAAACGGCTATAACTTTAGCTACAGAGGTCCAAACGATGCAGTTTTAGTTGCGTTGGAAAGCTAACGTCTGGGGCTTCGATTTGATATATAATATGCTATATTTTCCCTAACGCTAGATGACGCGACCGCGTGATCCATGCGGCCGCGTCGCAGTGACGGAAATCCAGCGTGGCAAAATTCGAAACCAGCGAATTCTGGACTGTTTTTGACCCAGTTTGCGGCCCAGAAAACACAGATTAGAGGCTATAAAGTGGGGGAATGCATCCATTCATAAGGCTCTCACAATTCACAATTTTAGGAGTAGATGTAGTTTTTAGAGAGAGAGATTTTCTCCTCTCTCTTAGGATTAGGATTTAGGATTTCTCTTAGTTTTAGGAGTGCCTCTAAATCCCAAATTCAATGTTCTTCAGTTATTATTTCTCTTCTACTTTTAGATACTCTAATACTTTTATTTGTTAATTACTTATGTTGCCCATTTGATTCATAAATCTTTCATGTTAGATTGGATTGCTTTTATTAATATAATTTGAGAAATTTTCAGATTTAATTTTGCTTTGCTTTATTTATATTGATGCTATTTAATTTAGATATTTTCTTCCTTTTGGCTTTGGTTAGGTATTTGGTAACACTTGAGTTGTCAAACTCAGGAGGTTTATTTTTATTATTATTATTTTATTTTACTTGTCATATAACATATTCCCACCTTACTTCCTAATAAACCCCAATTTACAAACTCATAACCAATAATAAGAACATACTTCCCTGCAATTCCTTAAGAAGACGACCCGAGGTTAAATACTCGGTTATCAATTTTAAAAGAGGTTTGTTACTTGTGACAACAAAAACGTTTGTACGAAGGGATTTTTGTCGGTTTAGAGACTATATCTACAACGCGACTGTTTTTATGACATTCTTTACTGGCAAAAAACCCCAACGTCAGAGGGACCTGAAAAACAGATGAAAGAAGCATGCCAAAGTACATAATAATAGTTTAATAACCAAAGCAAAAAGGGTCCAAATTATCCAAGTACAGTCAACCAACAACACAAAAAAAACTGTACTCAATTCTAAGGAGTAGTAAACTAGAAATTGTTCAAAAAATAACTGGACAGCAGTGAGCTTAACAGTTAGGCATCAGACAGATTCACATCAGAGTCAGAGAGATCATTGTCTTTGTCGGAGGGAGCCATATCCTTTTCAAAGCTTTGGAGAAGCAGATTGATTCTTTCATTACACTTGTTCTATGCTTTTTCATTTTGGTAAGCCTGCTTACGAGCTTCTTTGTAGGAACGCGCCGTCAGTTTGGAAATATGTGAAAGCTCATTTATAACGTCCTTGATTGATTCAGCAAGCTTAGATGGCTCAGAAGGACGACTTTCAAGATCACTATCAAATGACATGGTTGGCATCGAGCTTTTTCCTTTATTTTCTTTTCCGGTTCCAGAAACTCCGCCTCTTTTGATGGTAGACACCCTGTTTTCTACAGGCTCATTGATTAAATCAACATGAAAATGTTCAAAGATACATGTGAGAAAAATACCATAAGGCAGATTTGCCTTCTTATCACTACGTACACAGTCCCACATGTGACGTACCATTAAATAAGCAAATGAAATAGATGAAGAAGTAAGAATAGCAAAGAGAACTAGGGTATCGCAAACTGTTACTCTCTGATAGAAACCGCTCTGTGGCATTAGAATGTGGTTGATAATACAGTGAAGCAGAGCTCTCACAGGCCTGAGAGCTTTGTGAGTCAGAACAGTCCCATCCAGTGCAGAGAAATTTTCACAGACTTGAGTAAGAGCAATCTGATAAGAGATCCCAACTTGAGAGTCCCACTTTCCTGACATATATGCTGTGGCTCCTTCATCAATATACCCTAATGCAGCACCAATAGTTTTGCGGTTCAAGGTCAGATGCACCTTCTTGACATAAGAATGAATCGCTCCATCATGGTACATCATGTTCGCGTAAAACTCGCGAACTAGGTTTGGATAAACCAGCTTTTGAATCTTGAACAGTGGAGTCCACTTGAGATTATCAAAAAGAGTAGAGAAGTCAATTCCTTTTGTACTCAAAGTCTCCAAATTCACTATATGAGAGGCACACAGTTGACAGTTGACCAGAACTTGACCATGGAACTCGTAGGTAGCGCAAGAGTTGAACTGAGCCGGATCGAAGTGAGAATGATTCTTGTTGAACTTATTCTTGAAGTCTAGAGAATCCAAGCTTGGTGGTTCTCTAGTGTTGCGAAGAACGTAACCTTTTGAACGCTGAGAACTTCGGCCAGATGGATGAGGAGTTGATCGCCTTGGAGGTGAAGGGGGTGGAGAGGATTGTGAAGCTTCTTCTTCTTCGACCATTGGCTCTTTTTCTTTTCCAACCTTTTTGCGAGAAGAGATTCTCTGAGCAATTACTTTCCTCCTTATGGCTTCGGTTGATTGTGAAGAAGGGGAAGAAGATGAAGTAGAATGTATATGGATGTGGGTGTGGATTTGAGGAGCAGATGAAGGACTTTTGAAAGATGGGGTTCGATTGCTTCTTTTAGGTGCCAACTTCTTTTTCATGATAGAAAATGAAGAAGAGAGTGAGAAGATGAAGGGATGGCCGAATGGATTGGAGAATGGAGAGAGGTTATAACTACATTTAATGCTGAGTGGAGAGAGGATTAATAGAATAATGGGCATTTAATGGAGCGGTCATCATCAAGGAAATCTTTTTAAAATTAAAAAGTAACTGAAAGATCTTTTCCTTGAATCAAGGGAGAGAGTAAGGGAAAAAGATTTTGATTTGACATTAACTCCCCCTATAAAGATATGATGTGATAGCCTCCATAAATTATTTAAAAAGTGTGATGAAGAACTCAAATGGGTCAGAGTCATGGAATGGGTCAAAAAAGCTTTGGTTGGGCTCAAGTTTAAAAATACTTGTGATCAGTCTCCCTCAGTTTCCTGACTTGTTCACTACTTTCCCAGATTTGTCTCCTTCCAACCTACGAGACAAAAACAAACAGGATCAATAAAATCATAATTTTTCAACAGAACTTAAATCCAGCATACCCAAACTGTTTCTCAATGAACAGAACCTATCTTCATACAGAGGTTTAGTGAATATATCAGCGAGTTATTCTTCGGATTTCACAAATTGAATATCAATAGTACCTTTTTGCACATGTTCTCTAATAAAATGATATCTAACCTCAATGTGCTTAGTTTTAGAGTGCAGAACATGATTTTTAGAAATGTTTATTGCACTCATATTATCACAGAACAAAGGTATACTATTGATTTTCAATTTATAATCCTCTAACTGAGTTTTTAACCAAATTAATTGAGAACAACAAGCAGAGGCAGATATGTATTCGGCTTCAGCCGTGGATAGAGAAACAGTGGCTTGTTTCTTGCTAGACCACATGTTTAGTGAGCTTCCAAGGAAGCAACACATTCTGGATGTGCTTCTTCTATCCACTCGATCTCCCGCATAATCTGCATCATAAAATCCTACTGCACAGAAATCATTAGATCTAGGATACCATAAGCCATAATCACATGTTCCCTTAATGTATCTAATGATTCTTTTGACGGCTGAAAGATGACATTCTTTTGGGTGAGATTGAAACTTTGAACATACACCCACACTTTGAACAATATTCAACCTAGAGGAAGTAAGATACATAAGTGATCCTATCATTCCTTTATACCATGTTTCATCCACATCTTTGCCGTTTTCATCCTTTTCAAGTTTAGTATTCGGATGCATAGGTGTTCCCATTGGTTTGGAATTTTCAAGGACAAATTTTTTGATTAATTCTTTTGCACATTTACCTTGGTGAATAAAAATACCACTAGGAGTTTATTTAATTTGGAGACCAAGAAAGAAAGTTAATTCTCCCATTAAACTCATTTCAAACTCACTAGTCATAAGTTTTTCAAACTCTTCACACAAGGTTTCATTGGTTTAACCAAACACTATGTCATCCACATAAACTTGAACAAGTAGAATATCATCATTAGATTCTTTGATAAATAAAGTAGTATCGGTGGTACCCTTTGAAAGTGATTTTCCAGCAAGAAGGCACTAAGCCTTTCATACCAAGCTCTTGGATCTTGCCTAAGTCCATAAAGAGCTTTTGAAAGTTTAAAAACATAATTTGAAAATTTTTTATTTTCAAAACCGGGGGGTTGTGCCACAAATACTTCTTTATCTATAAAGTCATTAAGGAAAGCACATTTAACATCTATTCGGAACATTCTAAAACCCTTATGGGCAGCATAGGCAAGAAGCAACCTAATTGCTTCCATTCTTGCTACCGGGGCAAAAGACTCATCAAAATCAATACCTTCGTCTTGATCGTAACCTTGGGCCACTAGTCTAGCCTTGTTACGAACAACACTTCCATCCTCACCCAATTTATTTTTAAAGATCCATTTTGTATCGGTTACCTTCTTACTATTAGGATTGGGTACACGTGTCCAAACCTCATTCTTTTCAAATTGAGCAAGCTCCTCTTCCATGGCTTTAACCCATGAGGGATCTTCAAGAGCTTGCGTTACATTGAGAGGCTCTAATTGGGACAAGAAAGCAACATCGCTTTGTTCAACTTGCTTCTTGCTTGAGGATCTAGTGGTCACATCTTGGGAAGGATCACCAATAATAAAATCATGGGAGTATCCCTTCAAAAACTTCCATTCTCTTGGCCTTTGAGGTAAGGATCTGCCTTGATGAGCTTCAGCAATTTGGTCTGTTCTGGATTCTCTGGCTGGTTCAGAAGACAAAATTGAAATGTCTCCTCCATCCTGATGAGACATTTCTGGACGGACAAGTTCTTCACTTGGGACAGTTTTGGGATTTTCTTTACTGACTTCCTGGTTGACAATATCTTCACAACCTGCATCATCTTCTACTACAACACTGGGAATTGAATTAGTATCACAAAAGGACACGTGTATGGATTCCTCTATGGTTTTATGTTCATTGAGGTAAATTCTATATGCTTTGATAGTGGTGGAGTATCCAACAAACGTTCCTTCATAGGATTTTGGATCAAATTTTCAAATATTTTCTTTATTATTAAGTACAAAGCATTTGCATCCAAAAATGTGGAAATACTTAAGATTAGGTGGGGTTCCTTTACATAGCTCATAAGGAGTTTTCTTTAACCCTTTTCGAATGATGGTCCTATTCAAAATATAACAAGTTGTATTTACAGCTTCAACCCACAGAAATTTTGAAACATCATTTTCACAAAGCATAGCCCTAGTCATTTCTTGAAGGCTTCTATTCCTTCTTTCAACTACCCCACTTTGTTGAGGAGTTCTAGGACATGAAAAATTATGAGCAATTCCAAAATCATCACAGAAATTTTCAAAATCATAATTTTCAAATTCTTTTCCGTGATCACTTCTCAAATGGGCTATTTTTAAATCTTTTTCATTTTGAATCTTTTTGCAAAGAGTGGAAAAAGCATGAAAAGCATCATTCTTATGAGCTAGGAAGAGAACCTAACCAAATCTAGAGTAGTCATCCACTACCACCAAACCATAATGTTTACCTCCTAAACTTTGAGTTCTTGTTGGACCAAAAAGATCAATATGCAACATTTTTAATGGCCTCTTGGTAAAAATTCCATCTTTAGGTTTAAACGAGGATTTTACTTGTTTGCCTAGTTGACAAGCATCACAAGTAATATCCTTATCAAATTTAATGTTGGGAATTCCTCTCACTAAGTTCTTCTTAACAAGTTTAGAAATTTGGTATCTGCTTGCATGACCTAATTTCTTATGTCATAGCCATTTTTCAGATTCAAGAGAAGTAAAACATGTCACCTTTTGATCTTTTAAATCCTCAAGAGTTAATCCATACACATTATTACATCTTTTGGCTTCAAACAATATTTCACTATATTTTTCACAAATAACTAAGCAATCCAATTTTCTAAAAATAACTTCATAACCAAGATCACATAATTGGCTCATGCTTAGTAAATTGTGTTTTAAACCATCAACAAGTAGAACATCATTTATGAAAGAAGAGAAACTTTTACCAACTTTTCCAATGGCCACTATTTTTCCTTTTCCATTATCACCGAAAGTGACAAACCCTCCATCATATTCATCAAGCTTAATGAAGAAGGTTACCTTTCTGGTCATATGCCTAGGGCATCCACTGTCCATATACCACATATTGTCCTTTCGCTTGGATGCTAGGCAAACTTACAAAATAAGCTCAAGTGAACTTAGGTATCCAAATCTTTTTGGATCTTTTGACGTCAAACCATCTTCTTTGTCCCAATCCATTATAATCACAAACAATTTTTAACTTTATTTTCAATCATTCTTTCACTAAAGAAACATTGAATAGGAAAATGACCATTCTGATTGCAAAATCTGCAAAATCTATGAGTTGTTGTTTTCACAAGGCTTGTTGGGTTTCGAAACCTTACATTATTTGAAGATGACGCCATGTTGCAAAATAAAGTTTTTCAACAGATTTTGTAGTTTTAAGAAAACCCAAACCAGCTTTATCATAAAGAGGTTTTTGACTAGGCAAGAGTTGATTTAAATTTTCTAAACTTTGTACAAAGTTGGCTAAGTCTTCCTTAAGCCTTTTTATCTCTTTATGCAGCCACTCATTTTCTTCAAAATAATTCAAATTTGCAGTCATAGAATGGTGGTACTCACAACTTTTAAGTTGAGCTTTTATCTGCTTGTTTTCTTCAACAAGTTTAACAGCAGTTTCAGCCTCCCTTAATTTATCCATGAGAAAACCATTTTCAGCTTTTAAAATAGCAATTTGAGACTCAAGATCTTGATTTTCATTCAGGAAGCATTTGATTTTTTCAGAAAGATGGTCAATCATGAGATGAAGATCTTCAGTGTCAGGGTTATGAAAAACTACCTGCTCTACGTGATCGGCCATAAGGCAGGTTTGAGACTTGGTTTCTGATTATTCATCTTCATCAGAGTCATTTTTCAAGTCTTCCCAAGAAGCCATGAGTCCCTTCTTCTTTTTCCTTTTCGGCTTTTCCTCCTTCTTTAGTTTTGAGCAATCAGATTTGAAGTGCCCAGCCTCTTTGCAGTTGTAGCAGATCACTTTGCTGAGATCCTTCTTCCTTGAGCTGCTTCCTCTATTTTTCTCCTTTAGCTTCACCATTTTCCTGAATTTCTTAGTAAACAAAACAAAATCATTTTCAGATGAGTTATCACTGGATTCATCATCCAGAGGGTTAGTAACAGATTTGAGGGCTATTCCTTTTCTTTTTGAATCTTTTTTCAAATATGTGTTTTCAAAAGCAAGTAAATTTCCTCTTAAATCATCATAAGTCATAGAATCAAGGCCACTACTCTCAGATATTACTATTGCCTTAGTTTCCCACTCTTTTGTGAGACTTCTCAAAATTCTCTCACAAGCACAGATTCAGGATATGTGATCCCCATAGCATCCAAGCCATTGATGATGATGTTGAACCTTTCGAACAGTTCATCTATCGATTCTCCTTCTTTCATTGAGAACATTTTGTATTCTCTATTCAGCATGTCTATTCTGGTCTTCTTTACTAGGGTTGTGACTTTATGAGTGATTTGTAGTTTGTCCCAGATTTCCTTTGCTGTTGTGTATCTTGATACTCGTCGGTATTTCTTGAAGCTGATCGCACAGTTAAACAAGTTGATAGCTTTGGCGTTGAGCTCCACCTTTTTTCTGTCTTCTTTAGTCCAACTGGCTTCACCCTTAAGAGAGACCACACCATCAGCTCCTGTAGTGGTTGGAAATTGAGGACCTTCTAGAATTATCTTCCAGAGTCTGTAATCTACTGATTGGACAAAAATCTTCATTCTTTCTTTCCAGTAAGTGTAGTTCTTTCCATTAAAGAGTGGAGGTCTGTTGCTTGACTGTCCTTCTGTCAAAGTATAGGCCACCAGGTTTGAGCCACTATTATCTGCCATCAGGATCTTTTCTCCAAGCTACAAAGCTTGATCTCTTTGAGACCAAGCTCTGATACCAATTGATGGTAATCAGTGGCTAAGAGAAGGGGGGTTGAATCTTAGCCCCTTTTTTGTTGAGTAATACTTGCTGCCTTTTAGAATGCTTCGGGAGATTTTTCTGCGTTTTTTCCCATAACTAGACACGAGACATTTTCTTTTTGTCTCGTACCCAGTCAGAAGATTTTTTTTCAATTTTGTCTCCTTAGCAACAGAAACTGAAATGGAGTAGAAGAGAAAGAGAGAATCACACCAAGAAGTATCTTGGTTCAGCTACTAAGTGCAATGCAGCCTACGTCTAGTCTCCATCACAATAATGATGGAATTTCACCATAATCAACCAGATTACAGACAGCAATTCTCCCTAGGAACTACCCTTCCTATCCGGGACAAGTTCAGAATCTATCCCCAATCCTGAACTTGACTTGGTCACCTACCAAGCTTTCAACTGCTAAATGCTAACCCAACTTGAAAGGGGATTCCCACAGAATCATGATACACAACTCATAGATGTACAAAGGACCTCTAAGATACCTATGGCTTTTTCTTTAATTTTGTACACTATGCCTCTTTCCACTCACTAGCTTTTTCTTACAAACCTCACTCTGTTTGCCTTTTTCACCATGAGACTCAGACAAACAAAACTAAAAAAAATACAAAATAAAACTCATTGAAGGAGAAGAACTTCTGTTAGCTTGGGTAGCTATGAGAACTCTGTACTTACTCTCCTTGTCTCAAGCCTTGGCCGTTCACCCTTATTATAGAAGGGGAAGCTTCCAAGGTTGAAACGGTTCAACCGAGTCAACTTCTTCTTCTTCAACACCAAAATCGGTTCGGACAGAGAAAAGAGAGAGGGAACCGAAAGCAAAACCAACATGCAATTACCTCTCTCTCATCCCTTTTCTTCAAACTTCATCAATCTGAGCCTTCCATCTTGACTTGGTCCCCAAGAAGGATTTCTGACCCTTGATGAACACTTGATCCTTGACAGCTCTATCTGTTCCACTTTTGCTTCCTCCTCCCCGTAGCTACAGTAGCTACCTTCTATGATGGATGAACAAAAAGTAGAAATGAGCCATACCATAGGAATCTTCTTCTCCGACCAAAATAGATTGTTACCATTTTAGGTATGGAGATCTTGAGGCTTCTTCTCCACTTCTTACCTTTAGTGGAAAAGATCTCAGCCACGCCATACTGTAGATCTTCTTTTTGCAAGGGCCATCATCACCTTGGTTGCTTGCTTCTTCATAGCTTCAGTTCTTCTTCCTATGATAGCTTGCTTCTACAAGCTTCTTCTCTGTCAGTGAAGTGACCAAAAACTGGAGAGAGAAGAAAGAGAAGACTTTGGAAGTACTGAGTGAATAAAATCAATTAAAGTCCACTTCCTTTCTTCTATGCATAAAGTAACGTGGAGTCATTTGAGTCATTTAATGTAATCAAATAAAATTCAATTTTCCTTTTCAGTTACCAATGCATTTAAAACAAGTTAATTAAATTTAAATTCCATTCAAAGAGGGGAATTGGTAACCGAACCAAACATGCACTACTCCTTCCTTCTTTCTTTTCAATTCGGACCAAACCCTGTTGGTCTTGCAATAAAGGTTTAATTGGACTTGCTCAAGAGTTTCTTGGCCCAACTAACATAGTAATAATTCAGTCATTCATCAAATAGAATTTTGTACAAGGCTGAATATTACATTGGACTTGATGTGATTTTTCGGCCTAACAAAAATCTGCAAATTAACAAAATTATTAATCAGCTAATTTTAAATTAAAATTCAATTTAATAATTTTATAATTAATTAATTTTAACAATGTTTGATTATAATCATATTTCAAGTTTTTCAAACTCAATATTTATCATTTAGAGGATTCATAATTCAGACATTATTTCTCTTCTATTTTTTATTTTTCATATCTAATGGCTACTAGCAATGATTCTATCAATAGTATTACCTATGGTAGATTATGTTATGAAAAAGTTTGGAAAATAAATGCAACTATTATAAGGTTATGGAAAGTCTTATCCAATTTTGACAAGAGTAAGATGACTTATATAGAAATTGTTCTAATGGATGATAAGGTTAGTTGATTATTTTTCATAATTTTTTCAAGTGATTCTAGGTCCAGTTTATAAATACTTTTAATAGATTTATAAGTACTAATAACTTTTATATTTAATTTGTTTTACAGTGTGATAAAATATATTGTTCAATCAAGAGTTATTTAGCAAAGATGTTTGAGAATAAACTTATCGAGAGGAGAGTTTATGTCTTCTCAAATTTTGTGATTGAGGAATCAAGTGGAATTTATCTTCCACACACGTGTGTAAAATAACTTTTAAAGAGTCACGTATAGTAAATACGGTCGATGATCGTAAAATTTTTGACAATCATTTCAATTTTCTTGCTCATGCTGATATATTGAAACAAACAAATGAACAGTCTAACTTATTTGGTACATAGTTAATTTGTATTAACCTACACAAAATTATTTTTTTATTTTAATTTTTGTCAAGAAATTATATAATCGCATCATTTTATCGTTAACATAAATTTTAACATTTAAATTATGCAAATGTTTGAAATTACATTGTGACTTTTTTTAAAGGTATATCCTTTTATTAATATATTGTTAGTTTTATCGTTTAGTATAAAATAAATTGATAAAATCTCTTTAATTTATAAGTAATTTATTGTATTATTCATTTATTTGTCCTTAATTTTATATTTTTTAAATTTTTTTTAATTAGATGTTATTGGACTCTTAACCAAAAATTGAAAACTTATATCATGGTCAAAAACAGGGAGAAGTAGCCATTACATTGTGGTTGATCTTCATGATTTGTAGTATGTAAAATTTTAATATTTCATAACAAAATTTTGTTTTGTAACAATTATTTATTCATATGCAAAATCTTTTATCTTTTTCATGATATATTACTACTTATATTTCTTAATTTTCGCTTTTATTTAGAAATGAAAAAAAAAATATGGTGCGGACCGTAGGATCAATTTGTAACCCAATTACTCAATTATCTACGTGATCACCAAGCAATGGAATACATATTTATTCTCCAATTTGCAAAACTTAACAAATGCATTGATAAGCATATTAGTTTAACTTTTTATTTAATATATTTGTTTATGTTATATCTGTAATCATATTATATCTATTTTTACGTATATATTTTTTAAAAAAATACTCTTAGTATTAGTACATGGTATATTAAATAAATATTTTAAAATTAAATGTAACATATGATAAAAATAAAAATTAAACTAAATAGATATTACAAACACAGCCACAACCTATTTAACCCAACTCCAAACACAATCACATCAAAGAACTCCCTAACCCACCCAATTAACTACCTCACCTACTTTCATAAATCTACCTAGCAATTCTCTTCTTCCCCTGACCAGGATCATGAAACTCATCATAATTGGTCTAACTGCTACTTGTTACAACCAAATCCACAAATAACCCTAAACCCAAATAAGTGAACGAATCTAGCAGCCATTCAACGACATAAAGAACAAACTCGTCGCGCCATCGCCGCCCACCTGTCGCGCCGTCACATGCTCACCATCAGAGTAGATTAATAAAAACGATTAATAACTACATTAGAGTTAATGCACTTAACACCAGATTAAGAAAAAATGAACAACACATAACATGTTACTTTTTTATTAATCAAATGATTATAATTCAAATTAATTGTAACAAAATAATTTAAAATTATAATTTTAATTTTATCACGTGTCATGTACGGATTATTACACTTGTTAATTTTATAATCATGTATATATTTGAATATACCTAATATATGGAGCTGTGCCAAATTTAAACTTGGATATAGAAAAATGAATGAGAATGAAAAATATAAAAACATATAAATATAAAATTATGAATTAATTTTATAATCATGATATATTTAAATATATTTAATAAGAAAATGTGACAAATTTAAACTTACTTGAAAGAGTTTTTGCTAATTGTATAAGAGATTAAGAAATAAAAAGTAGTTGAATCTTACATAGCATGCATAAGTAGACCAAATAATATAGTAGTAGGAGTATTAAGTATTAACATATATAAGTAATAGAATTTCAATATTTGTAATTGAAATTTTTATAGTTATTATTATGATATTTTTAATGTATATTATTGTATTTAATTAGTGCTTTATTAATATTTTTACCCGTAATAATATTACGAAAAGATTTGAAATTACATTCATTTTTGTTCTGATATTATATATTATGGTCGAAAAATTTATAAAATTAAACTACTTTTACAAAAAAGTCATAGGGAACAAAAGTTTCTGTCGACTAAGAATACTAAGGTCTTCATAGATAACAAAAAGATCAAAATAATAAGTCTTTTAGTTATTATTTTCATGTAAAATTTAATTTTTAGTAATAATTAATTTTAATATTCATTATCTAAAATTTGAAAGAATTTAATGTATATATTTTTACATTTGATTAGGTGTTAAGTTTGTTATACAAATAAAAAAAATTAATTTTCATGCTTGATATTTAAAAATAATATTTTTTCTCTCTCTATATATAAAAATATAGTTAGATATTAGTATAAAATAATTTATATTGATAGTTATAAAATTAACTCAAAATTATTTTTTTCGAAACAATTAAATCTTAATTCTAATTTTAATCATAATATTA
>NC_029788.2:20743994-20744965 GCF_000816755.2 Arachis ipaensis
AAAATGAGAGAAAAAAGAGAGAAAATGATAAAGAAAGAGAGAAGGAATTTGTTAATTTTGAAAGGAAATATTTTATTTTAATTGTAATGAAAGAATATCTCATGATACATTTTAGTTTGTCAAATTAGTAATATAAAATATAAATTATAAGTTATATATAGAGTGGAAAGAGTTGAGGAAAATAGAGAAAGAGAGAGAGTAATAGATAAGCGGATAGGGATAAGTATTGTTTTGGTCCTTAACGTTGAGGGTCAGAATCGAAACCGTCCCCAACGTAATTTCTGATTTAGAATCATCCTTAACGTTTTTTTTCGTATTAAAATCATCCTTTTAAATTTTTTTGGACAAAAATACCCTCACCACTACCAACACAATTACCTCCTCCACCACCACCACCACCAACACCAACACCAAGAACACCAAACAACAGCAACAACACCAAACAACACCAAACCAAGAAGCAGAAACAGAAAGAAAGAAAGCAGAAGCAAAAAAGCAGGAAACAGAAAGCAAAAAAGCATAAGCAAAAAAACAGGCAGCGAGGCGGCGAGGCGGCGGCAGTGGCTCGCGATCCCCAACGGCGACGGCACCACCACGGGTAATTTAGTAATAAAGTAAAAAAATTTATTAAAAATGACGATTTTATTATGAAAAAAACGTTAAGGATGATTTTAAATTCAAAATTACGATGGGACGGTTTCGATTCTGACCCTCAACGTTAGGGATCAAAACAACACTTATTTCTAAGCGGATAAAAGAATGAAATTTATTAATTTTGGAGAAAAAATATTTTATCTTAATTTTATTGAAATAGTCATGTAACACATTTTGGTTGTTAAATTAATAATATAATGTATTTATATTTCAATTTTAATTATAATTAAATATTATGTTGTACATTTTGATTGTCAAATTTGTAATTAGTTATTGATAATAATATATAAGAAAGATAAAATGAATAAAAAATGAGA
>NC_029788.2:20745030-20745552 GCF_000816755.2 Arachis ipaensis
AAATAAAAAAAATAAAAAAAAACTCTTTAATTTTAAAAAAAATTTAGTAATGTGTAGTAGATGTTTTAATTGAATAAGAAGATAGATTTTTACCGGAGACTACAAAATGGAAAAATAAATATATTAATCCCTTTAAGTAGTTGCCACATTACACTTCTCTATTTATATGACATACATCAACCTTTTATAATTTACCTATTTTAATATGAAATACCAAAAATACCTCTCCTCTTCTACTTCCACATAATTCTCACTTTCTTTGTTATTTGTTCATATACACTCCACAAGAATCATTCTGACCACAAACTCCAACGGAAGCAATCCAACAAAATACTCAACCTATTCTCTCTTTTGGTAAAGCATTCTAATTGTTGGAATATATTAGGATATTCATTAAAATTATTTAGTATATTTAAATATTTATTATCAAATATTATATCTTTGTTGAGTTAAGAAATTAACTAAATTAATTAATGATGACAAACATTATTTTTGAGCAAAATAAATAATTAGTGTTGATTA
>NC_029788.2:20745608-20765481 GCF_000816755.2 Arachis ipaensis
AAAACACTGCCACTGTCCTAACCGAGAGTAACAACATAAGTCCCATAACCTATGATGAGCTGAGAGGAAAACTCCTTGCCTATGAAGCCACACACACAAACACAGACTCAAAGAAAAAGGAAATAGCCCTCAAGTCACAAATAGAACCAAAAGATAGTGAGTCTAGTGATGGTATTTCAGATGACGAACTTTTGTTTTTTGCTAGGAGATTTAGAAGGATGATGAAAAGCAAGGGCTCAAGTGGAAAGAAAGTGACCGGCACCAAGTGGATATTCCGGAACAAGTTGGGAGAAGATGGTAGCATTGCAAGGAACAAGGCAAGGCTGGTGGCACAAGGATATGACCAAGAAGAAGGAATCGACTTTGATGAATCATTTGCCCCTATTGCCCGAATGGAAGCCATAAGACTTCTCTTAGCTTATGCTGCATTTTGTGATTTTAAATTATACCAAATGGATGTGAAATGTGCATTTTTGAATGGAGTGATAGATAGAGAAGTGTATGTGGAGCAGCCTCCTGGTTTTGAAAATAAAGAGCATTTTGATCATGTTTTCAAACTATCTAAAGCCCTCTATGGTTTAAGACAAGCTCCTAGAGCTTGGTATGAGAGACTTAGCTCTTTTCTGTTGAAAAATGGTTTTCAAAGAGGCACCACTGACACAACTCTATTCATCAAGAACTCTAATGATTCTTTTATTCTAGTCCAAATATATGTTGATGACATTATTTTTGGATCAGCAAATGAATCCCTTTGTTCTGAATTTGGAAAACTCATGACAAGTGAATTTGACATGAGTATGATGGGTGAACTTAATTTCTTCCTTGGGCTGCAAATTAAACAAACTGAAAAAGGTATTTTCATTCATCAAGAGAAGTATGCCAAGGAATTAGTTAAGAAATTTGGTATGGAAAATTCCAAACCCATGGGAACTCCCATGCATCCTAATTCTAAATTAGATGAGGGAGAAACTGAGAAAGATGTTGATGAGACTAGGTATAGAGGAATGATTGGCTCTCTTATGTACTTAACTTCCTCTAGACCCGATATTGTGCAAAGCGTTGGATTGTGTTCTAGGTTCCAATCCAAACCAAAAGAGTCACATCTTTCTGCAGTTAAAAGGATCATTAGATATGTTCATGGAACATCCAATTTTGGTCTTTGGTATCCTAAGATTGATGATTTTTCTGCAGTTGGTTATTGTGATGCAGATTTTGCTGGTGATAGAGTTGATAGAAGGAGCACTTCTGGTTTATGTTGCTTCCTTGGGAAGTCCCTAAATGTATGGTCAAGTAAGAAGCAACCAACAGTGGCCCTTTCCACTGCAGAGGCTGAGTATATAGCTGCTGGAGCTTTTTGTCTCATAAATAGGTATGAGACAATTCTGGGCAGGTGATGAACGTTTCCATCAAGTCAACGTGTTCTGGGCTTGTTTCAAATGAATCTCAATCTGGGCCAACCTCAATATTCAGATCAAGAGTGGTCCAAATGTATTTCATTAATTTCTTATCACCTCAAGGCCCAATTATGAATGTTACAATCTTGTGTGTTAGTTTTTGATGACTTGTGTGTTTCATGAAAGGTTTTCAATAAATGTTTTGTGGCCCAAAAGGTTTCAAGTGGATTTATTCTTGGCCCAAAAAGTGTTTCAGGTTAATATTGTTGTTTTTCAAAATTTTAAAATTAATTTTTAAAATCAAATAAAATCTTTCTTGAATGAGGTCATGTCTTTTCAAGTCTTTTCAAATGGTGATGCAGTTGCATGGTTTTGAAAATTTGCTTTTGGGTACGGTTACCAACACTCCCTCTCTTCCCTCCATAACTCCTTCTCCATCACTTCGGTTTTCACCACTACCCTCACTACTCCTTCATCTTCTTAAATTGAAACTAAGCAAATGAGGAAGAAAACCATTGCAAAAAGGGCTCCTCGTGAAAAAGTTTTCAAGCTACCCACAAAGCCATCCACTCGCTCTCAAGACCGCACCTTTACCCCTTCTCCTTCTCCTCCTACCTCTCCTCATCGCTGTGACCCCATGGCTCGGACCAAAAACACTCCCAGGTTTCCTGTCTCTGCCAAGCCGACGCCACCACCAAAGGCCACACCTTCCAAGCCTGGCTCCTCAAAACCAAGTTCAGCAAAGCCTGGCTCCTCCAAAGGCAAACGTCAGGCGACTGAGGAACCCATACCCGAACCAACACAACCAAAATCCAGGTCGGTTCCAATGCGATATCAACGAGGTAACACTCGAGTCCCTCTCCAGAATGTTAAAGAACCAGACATTGGACCTTTTGATCACAAAGCTCACTTTTTGACTTCTCATTCGAACTATAACCCTTATAGATTCAAATCTGCCATGAACAATGATTTTTATGAGAAGGTTATCCAGTATCGTACCCTTTGTCCCTCTTTTCTCGCTGATTTGCCATCTTTGAAAAGAAAAGGTTTTCCTTTTGTTGATAACTTGATTTTTCTGGACTGAAATCACCTTTTTGATATCAAAAAACCTGTTTATCCCTTGTTGGTCAAAGAGTTTTATGCAAACATGACTTATCATGAGGGCACTGCTCATTCGTATGTCAAGGGCCGAGATATCGTTTTAAACAATGAGACCATCAGTGATGCTTTGAAGTATACTGATGTTGGGCCCTGTGCCTACACGTCAGTTAAGTGGGATGAAGGAGTTGGTGTTTCTTACAATGATGCCCTGGCTAGTATTTGTGAACATATCTCTTTAATAGATGGCATTACACCCACTCACAAAGTCCTAGGATATGAGCGTGCTCAACTGCACCGAATAGTCAATCATATTATTCTGCCTCAAAGCGGCTCATATCAAAGGGTTTCCTACACTAATACTCTTGTTTTATATGCCCTTCTCACCAAAACTGAAATTTCTTTTGCATATTTGATGGTTAAATACATGTTTGACTCTGTTAGAAGTGAAAAGGACAAAGCTCTTCCTTATGACATGTTTCTGACTTGTATTTTTGAGTATTTTGGTGTTGACTTGACCAATGAGAAATATGAAAATAGACATTCATATCTAAAGGGAGGTGGTTCAGTGAAACAGCGAAAAGGACCAACTCGATCTGAGAGAGTGGTTCTAGATGATGATGATGAAGAGTTCATTCCGGATGATTCTACTGCTCCGTCCACTGAGGGTACTTCCATTTCCACTGGGAAGAAATCCACTCTGCTGAATGTGGTCAGGGATGTTGCTCAAGAGTTTGTCTCTCAATCGAACCACTTGATTGAATTGAGCAAAGAGAAAAAGAAGCTGGCTAGCAAGCATGAGAACTTCCTAAAGAAGCAAGGGATAGGGTGGCTATACTGATGACCTTCATTGATAACCTTCAAAATGATGAAGATGCTGCCACTGATGTTGAAGAGGATGCTGTTTCGGAAGGGAATGGTTCTGATGCCTAGGATTTGTCTCATAAAAACTGTTGTTGCCGCTCTCTTTTTGTCTCATGAATTCTGCTTCTTTGGTACTTTTGAACTGTTTTCTTTTGGATGACTGTAATAACTCTGGATATTACTACACCTTTGGTAGTTTAGTCAAGTTAAAACAGAATCAGAACTGCAAATCTGTTCTAAAAGGGTAACAACAGTAATTAAAAGGAAGGCATAGATTCAACCCCCCTTCTCTAAGCCTACCACAACCTTCAATCTTTATTACTTTAATTCTTCTAACACCTATATATACCCTTATACATTGTATAATTCTATCATTCTGAATAATTCTAATAAATACTAATGGATCCTAATATATTTTAACACTAATAATTCATGCCATTCATTTTTGTAAGCATATCCTTAGAGCTAGCCACAAATTACATAAACACCATAGTTAATTAGCCACCACCAAATTCTTTCAATGATACGAATGTTAAGATCAATCATAGACTCTCAATGTTACTAAAAGAAAATTCAGAAGAATGTACAGGCCCTCCAATTATATGGCAAGATAACCAAAAAATAAAAATTCAAGTACACTACTATATATATCTAAAAGGAGACTCAAGTTATCTAAAGAAGGAGGCTGGATTATGATGAATTAACTCAAAAAATTAAGGGATAATTACATGTTATGATTTTTTTTTTTTTTTTTTTTTCTGTATATATTACTACAAAGTGTTGCACAAGTTATTATTTAGTTTCATAGATTTTCCAGAAATGAGAGGGTTGCCAAACCAGCAGCCCAAACATCATTATCTAGAACATGCTCTTGAGGAGAGTGACTTATTCCTCCGCGACACCGCACAAACAGCATCCCAACCTGTTCATAACAATTCTCAGAATAAAGGGTTTATCTGAAAGCAATGGTTAAACAGATAGACAACGAAAATTTGAATCGAAAATGTAAGATACTTCAATATTTTAGTGAGAAAGAAATAGTAACCTTTGTTAAATGAGACATAGCCATTGCATCATGGCCTGCTCCACTCATCAATGTTGGAACTTCATCCTGAATGTCACCCTCCATCCTCTTTAGTGCAGAATATGCTGCGGATTTGAGCTGCGAACTTAGCTCAGAATCACAAATCACAGCACCTGCATCATGCTGCAACCAAAATAGCAAGCGAAGTCATTGATTATAAGAATACGCTTTGATATTAAGGCATGTTCAATTTCTTGCTTTTATTTTCGCCTTTTGACTTCGGAAAATCTTGAACATACATAACACTATCAAAAGGGACTGTAAGTTATTGATTACAAACTATTTTGAAGCTACNGTTCAATATTGCAGGAAACGGAGCGCTTATCGCATATTTGATACATTCTTTTTGATAAATCATAGATAACAGCCTCGCGTCCAAGGTCATCAATTGCTCGAATGTCCACAGTATATGTAACCTGCAAGAAATCAGTATAGTAATCATGAGTATTGAATCTGAAAAACAAGCAGAGAAGGAAGAATAACTGAGATATTCAAGTCTCTTACCTGGCCTGGAATGACATTACTAGCACTCGGCCATGTTGATATCTCTCCAACTGTACAAACAAGTGAACTCGAAAGTGATTTCACCGTAGAATCACTGCAATGACCATCATAAGAAAGGAATTCTTCTGGGTTCTTGCAGAGGTTTTCCATAACTACTATTAATTCAGCAGCAGCAGCCATAGGATCTTGGCGCATGGACATCGGTACAGTCCCGGCATGACCCTGTGATCCTCTAACAGTAACCTGCAAAGTTTGTTATTTCTTACACCAACATATATATAGTGATATACAGCAACTACAAGTAAAACTGACCAACATTAATCTTGTATTACACTCCCTTCGTTCCCTTTTAACTGTCACTGAAAATTTGATCCACTGATCCGAGAACTTACCAAATTTTCACAGATACCAGATAAAAGGTACAGAGAGAGTAATACTCTTCTAGTGAACAGATTTGAGACAAAAATCCAGGCGGAATTCCTTTTGGTTACCTTCAATCTGGTCTGGCCAGCTATGCCTTTTACCACACCAAGTGGAAAACCCTTCTGTTCTAGCACAGGGCCCTGCTCAATGTGAATCTGCAGCATTTAAAAACCAATAAAATTGTAAATTTTTCAGTAGCCATATCTCTGAAACGTTCTACAAAGCTGAAGAGTGCAAATCTTTGTTATATACCTCAACATAGCCCCAAACAGATTTTGGATCATACTTGAGCTGTAACAAACTTTCCTCTGTAATTTCTATAGAATTCTCCTTGAGAACATCTTTTATCATAGCATCCCTGGAAAAGTTTCCACTAGTAAATAAAATGATACTGATTATAAGGAAATTTTAGTATAGCTATAGTCAGAAATTTCCGAAATGATACCTCTTATCAGATATCTCCAATGTTGTAGCAGGTAAAATGCCGGCTATAGCGCCACTACCCAAGAAAGTAGTTTGAAACCTCACTCCTTCTTCATCACAAAATGCAATCACCTGTTAGGACAGGAATAACAGATCATCAAAAAAATAGTCCCGTAGCACAGAAATTTATATGTACATTTATTTCACAATCTCTTTTTTCCAATGCTCATCATTATTATCAAGAAAATAAACCAATGAGAAGAACACAAACTAGCATTATTGTGTTGGACTTAATGTAGTAAACAAATTACGGTTAGTGGAACTACCAAACATAAATCACTTTTACTTTAAAAATCAATTCTATGTTGATAACATAATTTAATCAATCAAAGTCTTATATGATATCAGTAACTTATCTGACCTCAACAGGGCGCTTTAGCTTTTCCAGCTTTCCATTGACTTTCAAAGCCTTTAGTGCAGATATTGCTGATACTATTCCTAGTGATCCATCAAACATGCCAGCATCCACAACAGTATCCTACACAAAATAAGCATCAACAACATTATACATCAGCTTTCAAAGGAAGAGTTCAACTTAATTTGAAATTATTTTAGTGGATATAGATTCCTCACCATGTGAGATCCAATCAATAAGGCCTCGGCATTTGGATTCACACCTTCAACTCGGCCGTGTACATTTCCCATTTGGTCCACCCAACTGGAATAAAGCATAAGCATCAGTGAAGCTCTCAGAAAAGCTATTCAGATTTGAGGAAGTTAGAATGCTAACGTTCTCAAACCAGCGTCCTCCATCCACTCGCGGATAACGTTGATTGCTCTCATAGATGCAGGACTCAAGAATGTTCTCTCCAGATAGCCATTACCATCACTCACCTGTTCATCCAACAATAACATTAGATATTCAAGAATAAGCCATTTCACAGTATCCCTTTTATCTGTCATTGTCACCATCACTGTTTAGACATTGTTAGATAAATTATAAATATATCTTGTGGCAATTACAGATAAAAGAGAAGAGAAAAAAGTAATTAATTTTGCAGGTCAAGATAGATCTCAAATTCATTGTAGTGCATGACAAAACAAAACCCCTTTTATTTAGATTGTGGAATGCGGCAGGTTTATGACAATGTTATACTTTGATGTAGATAGAAATTGAAGTTAGCATGGTTAGCCTCTTGCTGAAACCATGGTTTTGGAGTTCCAAACAGACATCCAAACATGTTTATTAGTCCACAAAGATATATGCAGACTCCAGTGATTGTAAGTAGTTATCCAATGATGCATTTTATTGCATGGCTTTTGGACTGAAGCATTGCAGTGAAGAACAGATACTCACCTCTTGCATTATAAGTTGAGTAGAAAATTTTCATGGAAAATTATGAGAGAGAATTATGTACCTTTCCAAGCTGATAGAGTCTCCCCACTGCCTCATCTCGTAGAATCTGTGGAAACAAATCACCTTGTTTTTCTAAATCTCCAGTTTCATTACCTAATAATCATTTCAAGTAAAAGTATACTTAGCATGTCCAAGCAGTTCACAGCCATAACGGGGAGAAAAAAGAACAAAGAAACACAATTTTGTGCTTCCTGTTTAATTTTCTCCTCTTTTGAATAAAAAATAAAAGATGGTTCTGAACAACAAATATCCGGAATCTTCTAGAACTAGCTTTTGTCTTTTTGGTTTCTCATGGCATCTCTTAGCCTAACCGGTCGAAGACTAATTCGTCGCAGATCTAAGTTACACTTAAGGGTCCCCAATGGATTACTCCATACACAAGGTGGATTCGAACACCCTAAGCTTACTTAATTGGACAAGTGACCGCTCGAACAACCCAAGTCGGTTCTGTGGTTGAAGCTCTTAACATTACCAACACTGGTTGTGATAATATGTTAGTTGGATTGCTGATTACTCATATACAGACTAGAGTGACTCATGTTCTTCAATTTCTTTGATCTTCCCCTCCTCTCTTCACACACACATAATAATAATAATAATAATAATAATAATAATAACTCAACCGTGAAACAACGCTGAGGTGGCGTTTATTCCGGTTTATGCTTTATGCTTTGCTCGCTTTGCTCTCATACTCTCACGTTAATTACATCGGAATCTGAGACCGAAAAAAGAGATCTTGTTCTACCTTCTAACTTCTAACACTTTCGCGAAAAGAAGAAAAAAATTACTTGGATCTTAAAAAGGTGTCTTTTCATCCAAGAACCAAAACTTCACCATCTCTTTATGTTTTCATTTATTCATTCGTGTTAATGAATTATAGAAAAATGAAAAAATAAACAAGGGAAGGAATAATAATATTTACCAGAAAACGTTGAAGCGCATGCAGGAGGAGGAGCTGACAAGAGAAAGAAGAAGAAGAAACAAGAGTGAAGAAAAGCGAACGTGAACGCGTGATGTTGATGGTGGTGGTGGTTAGGCTTGAAACATTTATGAAAGGAAGCAGTGGTGGAAGAACTCATAGTGATAATAAGTATATGGTAGTGGTGGCTTTTGGCTTCTGGAGAGGATTATCGTTCCCTTTGAGTTTTTGTTTCTTGGGTGGACCAAATAAAAGAAAAGAAGATGCAAAAGCAAAGCTTGATTGAGAGAAAGAGGAACTTGTGAATCTGAATAAGCAAAGGGAATAATAATGGATCCGGAATCTTGTGGTGATTACCGATTAATTGGTGGCGGCTATAAAAACAGAAACCCGTGACATGCACGAGCGGGACGAGTGCCCTCTCTTTTCACTGCGTCTGTGGACCCTACACAAGTGGCGCTGCTGCATTTTCCCTCATGTTTCTTTCTTTCTACCCCCAACTCTAGTACATATATATAACTACTTGCAATCTTGCATACAGTTTTAGTTCAACCTGGGTGTGTGTGGTGATAAAAAAGAGAAGAAAACCCTACATTCTATGTATCGCAATTATTTTGCATTATTATCATGGCAAGGCAAATCAAGGAGTAGGGAATAGTGATACATAGATAGTTCGCTGTGTTTCTATCATACAAGTGTTGCCTAAGTTACGTGCGCTATCCTTCTCCTCATTTCTTTATATCTATCCCAAACTCTTTTTGATTGGTCTAATTTCAATAATGTTAATGAAAAGTTATATCTTTAATTAAAAAAGAACGGAAAAGCTCTGCATACAAGCCCTAATGGCTTGTATGCCATACAAGTTCATTAAACAATAAGATCAAAATACGCGCTGCTTCAGGTACGTTGATTACACGCGCTATATAATATCGCGCGTATATCTAACTACCAGATTTAAAATATTTCTTTCCCTTTTCGTTTTCGTTATTTTGAGATTTCGTTCAAAAAGAAATATTATTACTCCCACGACACATACTATTTTAGTTAACTATTTGTCTTACATCTATTTTTCTTTCTTAATTTTTTTTGTTTTATTATCTTACATTATTTATTAGAAAATTACTATTCTTTTGTTCTAAAAATATTCCACAATTTCAAAATAATTGTCAATTTAAAATACATCAGTTTGTCCAATTTTTTCCCCCACATCATAGGATTGCATTTCATTGCTTCAGTCGTTTAAAAAGAATCATCGTCAATTAATCTTTTATACTACTTATACAAATATAATTACTATATGTACATAAGAAACAAACAAAAAAGAAGATCCACGAATATAACTTCAATTATAAGATTATTACTATTATAAGCTAATTTCATGAAAATATTTGGTGAGGGGAAAATAAATAAATATTAACCTTTTATTATTTTCCCCTTACATAAAAAACTGTAATTGTCTATTAAATTACTATTTTCATATAGTATACATACATGTTTTGGTTAAGACAAATAGTTAACTAAAATATTATTATACTCTCCCTACGTATAAATCGTTGGTATATTTTTGGTTTCATACTTCAATGGTCATTATGCTGTAAATAATCATGGTGAATGAAATAGTTTTAAATTTCTTTACTAAAAAGCATGAAACAAAAAGATTTAATTTTCAACGATTTATTCTTATTGTTTCCTCATAAATTGTGGTACTAGCATATATAGATTTTATATTTTTCTGTAAAACTTATAGATATAATATTTATCATGTAATAAATTAGTTAGTTTAGTTTCAATTTGTTTAAAGTAGTTGAAAGTTAATTAATTTTATTAGAGTGCTACTAACAAATTCTCCTCTAAAATGCTCACTCTACCCTAAAGATAACAAAATCTCTAATACTAGTTATTTTATTCTCATTTTTTATGAATCTATTTTTTTTTTTATACAATTCTCTCTTCTAACATGATATCAGAAGATATAATATTCATGTTTTCGTAATCTTCATTTTTTTTCTAGTACAATTTTCCCATCCTCCAGTTTTTTCTCTTATTATGAATTCAAACAATAGAATTTGATGAGAGCTTACTTGCTTCACATTGTTGCTTTACTCTTTTCCATTAACAGCAAGAAGTTTCGATCAGCGAAATCCAAAAAGAAATTCTAAATCTTCTTTAACCTTTCCAAGATTCATCGATCCTCATCAATGGTTGATCCGTTTGCACTTTTAACAACAGATCAACTGGCCTGATCTTGATAACTCAGTAGCTCACTAAGAAAAATTACTATTCATAGAGTCGAGCCATGAAAAAGGTACTCAATGCAAAGAAAAAGCTAGGATTCATCAATGGTACAATTCCACGACTTTACCCGTAGTAGATATCGAACAATTCGAGAATTGGCAGTGTAGAAATGACATTGTAAGTACTTGGATTCTCAATTCAGTTTCCAAAAAAAATTACAACTTCACTTGTATATGCCGATTTCGTAGAAAAATTGTGGAACGATATTAAAGATAGATTTGAGCATGGTAATGGGCCTCGAATATTTGAACTCAAGAGAGAACTCATGAATCTGAAATAAGGTGCCATGATTGATTCCCAATACTTTACAAGAATCAAAGTGTTATGGGAAGAACTTGGTTCATATTGTCCAGTGTAGTGCAATTGTGGCGATGCACGCCTAATACAAGATTTATTTCGATCAGAATATGTACATTGTTTTCTCATGGGATTTGATGAACTTTTCTCCCAAGTCTTTCTTATGGAACCTCTGCCAGTCATAAACAAGGTATTCTCCCTTGTGTGGTACAAGGGGAGAAGTCCTGATCCATTGGTATTAACACACCCCTAAATCAGATTGCTGTTTTGGCCAAGAGTTAACCTCAACAACAACAATTCCATGATAAAGGTAGAGGACAACAGAGAAGAGACAAGCAAATGCATTCTCATTGTGGTCTTTTTGGTCATGCAATAGAGAAATGTTATAAAATTCATGAGTTTCCTCCCAGATATGGAAGAGGTCGTGGCACAAAAGCTTCAATTCACTATGTAGCATCGATCTTAGAAGCAAGTTTCTCATTGAATCTAGATCAAAATAAGATACAGTAGCTCATTGCTTTACTTAGCAGCCACAAAATTCAAGATTCACCTTTAATAAAGTTTATTTAAGTAACCACACCTGCAGGTATAATCCTCAACTCATCACTATCAAGAACTCAAATGCCTAAAAATTATTGGATACTAAATAGTGGAGCAACGATCCACATTGCTTGTGATATCAATCTGTTTTCAAACATTCATACCTCTAACCAATATTCAGTAATACTCCCAAATGGTATAGAGTTCAAAGTCAAATTTAATACATAGTTTTAGTCATCATTAGTCCTGAAATCACACTACAAAATGTGTTCATTATGTCCCAGAATTTCATGTCAATTTGCTGTCAGTTTCTTTCTTTTTATGCAACATACCAATTACAATCACAATTGGGCACAAATTTTTTCATATTCAGAATTACAGGTCATCGAAGAATATTGGGAATGGTATGTTAAGAAATGGACTCTACATGTACTTTTTTTATCTTTGGCACTTTCGTCTTGGTCATGCATCTAATAAAATTTTACAAACTTTGTCTTTACCAAATAAACTATCTTTTAATTCTGATTCTGATTATTCAATTTGCCCCTTATGAGAGACCAGCTTATGAGAGGCTCAAAGTCTTTGGTTGTCTTGCCTATGCAGCCACAAACTCTGGTGGAAGACCAAAATTTGATGCAAGAGCTGATCCTTATGTCTTCATTAGTTATCCGCTCGGGTACAAAGGATATAGATTGTACAACTTAAAATCAAAGCATCTAATCATTTCAAGAGATATGACATTTCATGAGTCCATCTTTTCCTTCACCAACTCAATAAACTCACGATTACATATTGACCTGTTCAATAATACTGTCCTTCCAAGAGCCACAGAAGACTACCATCCCAACACTCTATAATCTTCAACAACACCCACACCCACAACCACCAACCTCATTGTCCCAAACAATTTAGACCCTTCAAACCTTTCTCATAACGAAGTCACTGCACCCTCAGAGCCACAAGACACCTAACACCTTCAAAAATCAACAAGAAATCATCAAATATCAACCTACTTGAGAGACCATGTGCACCACAACCCCTTATCCTATCTCAAACCATATTAAAACCCACAGATTCAACAATTCTTATCACAACATCATTGCACATGTCACTAAAATTCCTAAACCAAAATTTTTTTACCAAGCCATTAGACATGAAGAATGGAAACAGGCTATGGATGAAGAGCTCAAAGCCTTAGAAGAAAATCATACTTGGCAATTAGTTTTTCTAACACACAATAAACACTCACTTGGGTGCAAATAGGTATATAAATCCAACCTTAAAGTTGATGACACTCTAGATAGATACAAAGTTCGCTTGGTTACCAAAGGGTACACACAACAAGCTAGGATTGATTTCAAAGACACATTCAACCCAATTGCAAAGATTTTCATAGTGAGAATACTATTAAGCATACCAGTGGCTAAGAACTAGAACCTTTTGCAATTGGATATTAAAAATGCATTTAGAAACATTAAACTTTTCGAAGAGGTGTATATGGAAGTCCTACTTGGACATTTTCAGAGAATTCAATTATTAGTATGCAAGTTAACCAAATCCTTATATTGCTTAAGATAAGTCTCACGTCAGTGAATAAGTTTTGTGCAACATTGGTTCATCATGGATTCAAACAGTACAAAAGCGACTATTTCTTATTTACTTTTGGTGAAGCAGCCACAGTTACATTCTTCTTAGTTTATGTGGATGACATCATCATTACTGGACCAGACAGTACCGTGATCAAGAAGGTTGAAGATACACTCAGCAAAATTTTCAAGCTTAAGGTTATTAAGGATCTAAAGTTCTTTCTTGGCCTAGAACTTGCAAAATCTAGCAAAGGCATATTCCTCTCCCAACATAAATACACATTATCCTTGCTTGAAGACATGTATTTTTTGGGTTATAAGTCCGCTTCATCTCCAATGGATGCTAATTCTAAGCTAGTGCCTTAGAAGGGAAGATATTAGCCGATCCCTTTACTTATTGCAAACTTATAAAAAGGCTAATATAACTCACAATATCCAAATTGGACATCACTTTTGTAGTCACAAAATTAGTTCAATTCATGGTTGATCCTTATGTATGCCTTATATAAATGTTGTTCACCAAATTTTTCACGACTTTAAAGTAGCCCTTGGCCAAGGTATCTTATTCTCAGCTACAAATAAATTCAATCTCTCAGTCTATGCTGATGCAGACTGGAGAAGTTGCCTAAACACAAAGAGATCAACTACTCGATATTGTGCTTTTTTCGGAGATTCACTGATCTCATGAAAAAACAACAAGAAGATGGTGGTATATATCAAGAAGCTCTATTAAAGCAGAGTATAGAGCAATTGCAAATGCAACCTGTGAAATTGTGTGGTTGATTGGGTTTTTCACTTTTTTTGACATTCACATTAATTCAGTTATGCTATTCTATGACAACATCTCAGCACTTCACCTAGCTACCAATCCTGCCTTATATGAGCGGTCTAAATACATAGAAATGAACTGCCATTTTATTTGGGAGAAGGTGGAAAGTGGAGTTGTTAAACTAGTACACATCCCCATTAAATATCAATTAGTAGATATCTTCACAAAGGTACATTTCTCTCCTCGATTTCGATTTCTCGTAGCCAAGCTGGGCATATATGACATATATTTTTATTTTTTTCTAAAGATAATAGGTTATATTTTATTAATTATTGAAAAATAAAATACAAAGATGTCTAAAAGCAGGACAACATAATAAAAGGTGGGGATTTTCTAATAACACTACACTGAAGGTATTCATCCAATGGTGCGTGGTCAAAAAACGAAGAAAAATCTTAAAGAAGAAAGAATGATAAATCAAATTGAATGCAACTAAGAGTTTATCTCATGGAAATGACGACCTAAACTAGGAGTTCTTTGGATTTTACGGAGCAACTTGATAGAGCTTGCTAGAATGGCAGACGGCATTGAAGTAGAACCTTCAAAAATCAATTGGTTGCGAGCTTTCCAGCAGTTTCAGTAAATGATGGCAAGCAATTGAGGATTACGGTAAGCATTCTTCAACGGGTTAAGCATCTCTGTTGATGCAGTCCACTATGTCCAAAAGTCGTTAGGACTCTGAGGGGAAGACAGTCACGAAGATAACTCTAAGACCATACATCTTGAATTCTAGAGCAATCGATCAAACAATGAGTGACTGTTTCTATTGCTTCATGACAGTAGGGGCATATTGGTGATATAGATGCGATGCGGCGATGAATCTGAGCAAGCACCGGAAGCCGGCCATGGAGAGCTTTCTAGATAAATAGCTTAATTTTATGAGGCAAGTTCAACTTCCAAAGATCAATCCACGGCTTTTTCTGTTGCATATAATTAGGGCAAAGCTCCAGAGGTAGATGGTAAAATAAATAGCCAATTCTGTAACCTGAAGCTGTATCATATTGCTTGGATTTGTTCAAATCCCATTGCAATTTGTCCCTACTCTGCTGAATTTTAACTGACAAAATCCTGTTTGTAATGTCTTGGGGAAATAATTCTTGAATGAAATTTTGATTCCAATTCCTATCTTCAGTAATTAGATCTTTAACTCTTGGAACTAACTCAGAAATAGCCTGTCTATTTGGCATGTCAGAAATCATTAAAGGATACGGAGGAGGTAGCCAAGGATCCTCAAAGGTTTGGATATTCTCTCCAGTACCCACAGCCCAATTAAGACCTTTTTCAACAATCTTTCGGCCTTCCAGTATACTCTTCCATCCCCAAGAAGGTAAGACTCCAATTTCTGCCGTTATAGCATTACCATTGCTAAAGTATTTACCTCTTAGGATTTTGGATAATAGGGAAGTAGGCTGTGTTACGAGTCACCAAAACTGTTTGCCTAAAAGCGCCAGATTTTGGATTATGAGATCTTTAAATCCAAGGTCTCCTTCTCTTCATGGGAGAGTCATAGTGTCCCATCTAATCCAAGTCATCCACCTTTCAGAACCTTTTTGTCCCCACCAGAACTGAGAAAGTAGAGAGTGAATTTCTGAAATTAAACCATCAGGCAACTTGAAGCAAGACAATGTATAAATAGGAATAGCTTATCCCACTGCCTTAAGCAATACGTGTCTACCACCTGACGATAGAAGATTGCGCTTTCACGCTTGGATTTTTTTCCGAACCTTTTCTTTGATCATACTAAAAGAAGCCTTTTTTCGATTTAGAGACTGCAAACGAAAAACCAAGGTATTTATCCTGAGTCCAATAGGATTAATATTCATAGAGTTAGCCAGAAGTGTATGAGTAGTGGAGGGAGTGTTGTGGCTAAAGAATACAACAGATTTATTAAGATTTACCCTTTGGCTATTGATGCTTTCATAAGAATTCAATAAATGCAGGATATTTGAACATGCTTCAGGATTAGCCTTACAGAATAAGATGGAATCATCAGCAAAGAGGAGGTGGTTGACCTTGGGACATCGCCTATGTATCTAAAGACCCTGAATTAGTCTGTTTTGTTCTACCTTGTGTAGCAAGAAGGAGAGACCTTCTGTACAGAAAAGAAAAAGATAGGGAGATAGAGGATCTCCTTGTCGAATACCTCTATTTGGTTTGAAGAAACCATAGGGTTGTCCTTCCACAATAACAGAATAAGAAACAGTTGTCACTAATTCTCGAATCCACATGATCCACCGAGAGTCAAAACCAAACTTTTCCAATATAAACCAAAGAAAGTGCCATTCCACCTTATCATATGCCTTACTCAAATCTAATTTTAGTGCCATTTCATTTTCGAGTCCCCTTTTTTTGTTCTTCAAGTAATGCATACACTCGTGAGCAATTAGGATATTATCAGAGATTAATCTGCCTTTAATAAAAGCACTCTGTGTAGGGCTAATTAGTCTATTCATCTTACCCTGAAGTCTATGCACAAATACTTTAGAGATAATCTTGTAAAAGACTGAGGATAGGCTTATTAGTCTTACCTGAGTCATATCTTTAGCATCAGAAATCTTGGGAATAAGACAAATCTGAGTGTGGTTAAAACCCTTCAAAATTCTGCCCCCTGAAAAGAAGCTCTTAACTGTTCGAAACACATCACCACTAAGTATGTTCCAGAAGCTTTGAAAAAATTTTGCTGTCATACCATCATCTCCTGGAGCACTTTAAGGGTGAATGCTAAATGTTGCACGTTTCACTTCCTCCATAGTCACTGGTCTTTAAAGCCTACGGTTCATGTGAGCTGTAACCTTAGGTTCAAAATCAGTAAACAAAGGTTCAGGGTTCTCATGACAAGTGGAGGAAAAGATGTCCTTGAAATAAGATTCAGCCACAGAAGCAATACCAGCATTTGAAATAGCCACTTCACCATCACTACCAGTTAGTTGTCAAATTTTATTCCTTTGGGTTCGATTTCTAAATTTCTGATGGAAGAAAGCTGTATTCTGATCACCGGATTTGAGCCATTTGATTCTAGACTTATCTTTCCAATAAGATTCCTCATTTTGCAATGCTTTTTCAAGTTTGTCCTCTATTTCTGAAATGATGTCGCCTCCATGAATTCCTGCTAAACGAAGTTCCTCTAATTCAGACTATAGTAAATCAATCTCCACCTTCGAATTAGATCTGTGATCTTGCTACCATCTGACAATCTTATGCCGACAACGCTTTATTTTTTGAGCTAGGATATATATTGTTGAACCATCAATCTGTTCATGCCAAACCTCTCTAACAATCTGCCTTATTTCATCATTGGAACACCATCTTTCTTGGAATTTGAATCGGCGTTTAGATCTCTCAGTTCTCGGATTAGAGTCTAAGAGAAGAGGGGAGTGATCCGACCCTAATTCTGACAGTCTAAGAACCATTGCATCAGGATAAAGTTGCTGCCAATCAACTCCTACCAAGAATCGGTCTAGTCTTTCCTGTATCAACTCATCACCCCTCCGTCAAGTGAATGGTCTTCCAACCATACCAATATCAAGCAGGGAATTATCATCAATAAAACTATTAAAGGTTTCAACAGAAGAAGAAGATTTAGCACCCCCACATGCTTTCTCCAATTGATTAGAAATGGCATTAAAATCACCCATTAACACAACCTTACCATCGAATTGTTGGGTGACTAAAGTTAATTCAGCAAATTGAGCCATTCTATGTTGATCATTTGAATTGAGATAAACACCTAGAACACCATAGGGATCATTAAAACCAGCTGTCAGAACTGATGCCGCAATGAAGAATCTACCATGCTGTAAAATCTGAATAATGCAACCACCCCTCCATGCCATTGCCAAACCCCTGATAATCCATCCGGATCCACAATAAACCATTCCTTGAAACCACAAGATCTTAGTTTTTCTCCAACTTGTCGAGATTGATTTTTTGTTTCACAGATAAAACCAACCTCGGGGGAGTAGAATTTGCAAATTCCTTTAAGATTGTGGATTGTCAGGGGTCTCCCCAAACCCCGACAATTCCACGAGAGTAGTTTCATATTTCTTTGGGTGCCACTTGCAGGCTGGCACCCTCCACCATCATAGCATCAGAAACAATATCATTGAGACAAATTTTCTGAAAAATATCTTCAGTACCATTACCTCCACTCCTCTGTTTGAAACCTATCACAGATTTGCTGGCAAGTTGTTTCATGTTTGGCTTT
This sequence comes from Arachis ipaensis, assembly GCF_000816755.2. Taxonomy (NCBI): domain Eukaryota; kingdom Viridiplantae; phylum Streptophyta; class Magnoliopsida; order Fabales; family Fabaceae; genus Arachis; species Arachis ipaensis. The sequence goes on from NC_029788.2 coordinate 20,763,486, forward strand.
TTGTTCTCCTTTTTAAGCTTGGATATGACATTGTTATTGTGTTGGACATTATTCACGGTATAGGATATCTTCAATAAAGCATTAGAAGAAGAATTAGTATCAGTTGCCGTACTTGTGTTTTCTGATTCATCCTAATTTTCTGCTCTAGAATCTGAATTGGCAGTAATTTTTTCATTATTCTATTTTTTCTGATCATCTTGCACACTCATTTTTGAGAAACTATAAAAAAGCCAAGCAGGTGGAGATTTTTTCTTCGATTGAGCTGAAATAGAATCATCCCGAGGTTAGTTAGGATTGAAGGAAGCTCTCTTTTCAGTTAAACGCCTACCGACTTGATTTGCCTTAAGCCATTCACCAACTCTATCTTCCTTGATATTGTTTTGGGCAGAATCATCAATAAAAAATTGATAGTTCTTAGATTCATGCCCCAATTTCGCACAATAAGTAGAAAACACACCTATACGTTCATAGCGTACTCCAATTTCTAGCATTTTCTGATTAGGATCAAGCAATTTCAGTGTATCCCTCATTCTTTTATCACCGTTCAGTTCCACTCTAGCCTTCACTATGCATGTATCTTTGTCTCTAACTTCAAATAGAGCAACATCTTCAATTTTACTAAGCCTTCCACCCAAGTTTTGGCCAACTTCAAGCGTTTTGTATTGTTCAGGCAATCCCCAAAATTGTGCCCATACAGGAAAAGAAGAGATGTGATTATCCTCCATGTTTATTGACTGCTTCCATCTACGAACATGAATAACATAACTCTTGAATAACCAAGGTGAACCCCTCTCAATTCGAGTCACATCAGAGTCATTCTCAAAGAAAAATTGAAACTAATTTCTGGATTTTTTGACTACTCTGAATCCTTCTGGTTTATTCTATATTGCATAGAGAGCTCCTTCCATGGTACCTACGGAAAAGATCCGATCTGAGAAAATTCTTTCGGAAGGCTCCGTGTACAGGTTTGAATTCCTTCAGAAACATCTTCATAAGCTAAAATGATCAAATCATCCTCCTGATCACTATCAATTATATGAGGGTTTTGAGTCTCTGATTTGTTGCTCATGGTGTAGAAAAAATCAGAATTGATATTTAATGATTTCAGAGGGAAATAAGATATATGGAATGAGTAAATTAGAAAACGGAATAAATTAAAAGAGGAATGAATTGAGAGAGAAAAAGAAAATTAGGGAACTAAGTGAGAAAGAAATTAAGAGAAGAAAGTAGAAGATGATGGAAAAGACTTTAACAAAGAAAAGACAAAGAAAGGTGTAACCATGGAGACGGGCGCAGTGAAACCCTAGCAGAGCATAGACGAACTCATGGGACACTAGATGAGGAAGAAAAAACAAAGAAATGTGTAACCACATATATGCTCCACATAAAAGATATTACTATATTATCATATAGATAACATATTTATCATGTAATAAATCAATTAGTTTAGTTTTAGTTAGTTAAAAGTTAGTTAATTCTATTAGAATTTTACTAAGTGACATTTATACAATGTTGATATTTGCAATTTTGCATAGGATTCAAATCTTGTTAAGATTATTTTTAAAAAAATTAATTCAAAAAACTTTTAAGTGCGTGACAAGAATTTTTTGTTGGGTCTGACGGTAGTATTTGGATAGAAGGACTGATACGTCCAATTTTTTTAAATGTCAGGAATTTAAAAGTATTTTTAAATGGTCAAAAACAAAAATATTCACAAAAAAAAAATCAAACACCTATTTATCTTTTACTCTAATTTTTAAATTCAAATTAAAAGGAATTGTAACCTCACACAGGGGCAGATTATTTAGAGGGGTGAGTGCGAGCCATGGCCCTTTAGAAAATTTTGAAACTTTTATATATTATATGATAATGTTTTTAACTTTAAAATTGAGTTATTAATTTAGTGGCTAAGTAGAATATTTTTTAATTTGTTCCACGAGTTCAAATCTCAATTATTACATTTTAAATATTGATAATGTATTATATTTTTTTAGGT
>NC_029788.2:20765977-20767076 GCF_000816755.2 Arachis ipaensis
ATAAATATTTAATTTTTGACCTCTCTTTAAAAAATTTATGAATTCGCCTCTAATTTCACATGTATAAAATTTATTAATTTCATATTTTGATCAATATAAAACTTAAAATAATACAGATCACTATCAAATTAAAAGAGTTATATTCTTATAGCAACAGAGAAATATATGAGCATACATATCTTTTAAGACACGTTTTAACAAATTATCAATTGTATCAATTTTCTTATATTATATCATATATTGAATTATTAAAAGATCACTTTATTAATATAAAAGTGATTGTCTTTTTTCTATGTCATTTTAGAGAGAATCTACTTCAAAAGAGTATTCCTATCATCAAAAGGTTTTCAAAAGGGGTTACTTCATAAATCTAGACTTTGCCACAACATTGTCTAATGCGCACATAATATTTAATTGATTAAACTTTACCATAATTTATTGTAATTAATTCCAATATGAATTCATGTTAACATGCATGGTGATGCGTACTCCACTACGGTGTGATTATTTATCTGTCTTTTTCTCTAGATATTCTTGGACCTACAAGACCAAACCACAATAAATGATGTTGTTATTTATGGTTATTTAATTGAATAAAGAACAAACCTCACCTAGTAACGTCCTCTTTATTCATTTGTTTGTTGCTTCAATTCAATATTGTCTGCACTCCAAGTTCTACATGTCATGGACCCCGTAGATCCTATGAAAGTCACTGATTACAATAAATTATAAGCAAATTTGTCTACAAAATCTATCTAACGTTATTTTATGGGCACTTTAATTTGGTCATCATAATTTAAAACATGTAAAATGGTTTTTAATATTTTCAAATGTGCGTATTATTTGTTACAGACTTACAGTGTAATAATATTCTTTTCAAAAAATTGCATGACAAGACTCTAAAATCTCATTAGAAAACATCTCACATTATATTGGTATCAATAATCATTCTTAAACATTTTTTACTAAGAAATGTTATATTTTTTATTAATTAAATAAATTTTAATTTTTATATCAATAATTTATATTTAAAATTCAAAATATTTAATTTTATATTTTTTTATTTTTAATAACAAGTTAATTTTTAAAGAGTAAAGAG
>NC_029788.2:20767257-20798659 GCF_000816755.2 Arachis ipaensis
CTAGCATTCGCCAATATCAAATGCCCATAAGTTAAATTTGAGGAAGTTTTTCAAAAGAAAATACTATTTATACACACAATTTTCGGACCGCATCTTATACCTATTCTTTCTTTTTTTAGTTTGTTTTTTTTCTTTTTTTTTATTTTTGTCAAATTATTTTAATAATGTTAGAGAGCTAATATTACCACTACAAGGGAACTGGAAATTTGCGACGAATTTTAAAGGAATTTGCAGTAGTTTAAAACTGTCGCAAAATGAATTACCAACGCTTCAAGAAACGTTGCAGTATGAGGCATGGAGATTTGATTTTGCGGCGGTTCCGATGAACTGCCGGCCCAACCGCTGCTATTTAACCAGCCTTGAATTCGACGACACTTTCTCAACGGTTATGAACTGCTGCTATTTGTTGAAAATTGTATTTTTTAAAATTTATTTAGCGATGGTTAGAAACCGCCACTATCTAATATTCAATAAATTTATTTTCAGCTATTTTGTAACCGCCACTATTTGCTCGGCTAAATGGCCGCAAAAATATTGTATTTTACACCCGCAATCAACGCTTTCTTTAATTTAAATGTACTAAATATTATTATTATTATTATTATTATTATTATTATTATTATTATTATTATTATTATTAAATAAATTGATGGGTAAACGGCATTAGCAAAACTATAAATCAAATTCATATATTTATCCAAATATCAATAAAGTGTATTTCTTACTAAGAGCTGCATAGTCAACAATAAAAAAGTGTATATTTAACTAAAAAAATAATTTCCAATCCTAAGATCTACTTTCTACTCTATCCCTCCAATGAATTCATCCATGTAGCCACGTCTGGTGGTAGCTCTCCACCTTGCCCTTGAATTAGACATCTCAGAGCACTCTCCATTGCCTGCCTTTTTGTCTTCTCGGCTGCTACCTCATCCTCTACTGCCTGCCTTTTTGTCTTCTCGGCTGCTACTTCATCCTCCATTACCTTCCTTTTTAATTTCTAGGCCTTTTTTTGAAGAACAATGCTCATGCTTTCTTATTTTAACTCATATAAAAAACTTTTCGCAACAAATCATTTATAATCATATTTCAATTCCTTAGTAATTCAATTTCTCTTAACCTAATTAATCGTCAATTTCTTAATTAACTAATCAAGAGAAGAGGTGAAGAACGGTGTTGATTTTTAAGCCACATAATATTAAAAAACTATCCCTTGCTGAAATTATATGTCACATATTTAAAACTAGTTCTAAATAATTAAAGATTTTCAAATGAGTTTCAAGCTAATTTTCAAATTAATTTTTCCAAAGTAATAACATAATCTAAGATAGAATTAGAATATTTTCCAATATTTCTAACCATTAGTGATGAAGAACGAAACTCAATCTTGAAAAGTAAAAAAACATGAATTAAAATAAAGGAAACACTCATATTATAAATCTATAAACCAAAGAGAATTTCTAACCTTCAACAATGGGGTTTAATTGCTTATGATAATGAAGAAAACTAAAAATATGAGAGAGATGCTGAAGCTAGGGATCCGCAAGGATCCTAGATCCTGGATGATTCTCTCTTGTGAACCTTGTTCACTTATTTATATCCTAATTTCTATCTAGAAAACTAACTATAATCTTATCTTTAGGAATGATAAGATAACTAATAATAATAATTCTGTTCGTACCAGATGTGAGTTTACGAGGGGTGAAGACTAAAGATCCTGACTCCGATGTGCATAGAACCAAGTGGGTGGACAACTTATAAGACACTCTGATGCTAACGTCAGTAGTGTTTTTAAGTGATATGGATCAAGTGTCTTTACTTGCTGAGTCCCTTTCCCTTTTATCTCTGCCTTTTCGGATAGTGCCGTTTTCTAGCATTTAGTGCTTGTTAATTACGTCATTAACATCTGGATTTGACGGTTTCAGGATTTTCCACGCTACTGTTTTGGCGCGTCTAGTAGGTTATCGTAATGTCATATTCTCATTTACTTGTGATTCCGTTGCGTTACTATTTGTCCAGAATAGTGCCCCTAACTCGGATTCCTAGGCCCTGACCTTTTGTCACGGGTATCCGATTTTATGAATTCGGTTTGTTCTTCAATTGGGACCCTAAAGGGTTCTTTAAGTAAATTGAACAGTTTTTTTTAGTTTCTTTTGGGCGGTTATTATTCTCCTCGTTTTGCAAACCGTCAGCCCACTTTTGAATTCTCTCTCCAGTAATAAATGCAACTTTAACTTAAGTTTAAATGCAACATTATCTCAAGTTTAAATAGCTTTCATTTCCATTTTGCATTTTACTTTTCCCTCCCTTTTGGTCATTCTTCTTCCTCTCTGCAAATCTTTTCTGCTTTGCTGTGGGCAGTTTCGTTTTGCTCTCTTCTATTCTTTGCGACACTTGCTTGTTAGGCCTGTTGTGCTTGGGGGAGATTCAGTAACATTTATCAACAAAACTCCACGGCAAGTGTCATTTGAGGTTAGTAAAGTTCCTATTCCCCCCTCCCCAATTTTGTGTTAAACTAAAGGGATCCCTTTTGAACCCTTGTTCATTCTACATGCTATTCCTTTCTTTGTGCCTGTCCTTTTGATTGTGCTCATTGTAGTAGGGGCACCACTATTTTTAGTTTCCAATAGTTGATGATTTCTGTCTGCCCCCAACTTTCGTGTTTCTTCTGCATTTTGCCAGTTCATTTAGCATTTTGAATGAGCCATGGCCATAGGGTTTGTATTCTTAGGATTTTTTATTTCTAGTAACTTAGTGATGATGACATAGTGGTGTGATAAACCCATATTTTATGATATATATTGTGCTCAATTTAAGTGATTTATTCAACCCTTCACCCACTTATTCATGTAAATTGCATGGTTTCACTTTCCCTTCCTTATTATGTGATATATGTGAAATACATGTTTCCTATGCTTTGAAATTATTTATTTTAATTACCCTTTATTACCATTCGATGCCGTGATCTGTGTGTTGAGTAGTTTCAGATCTTCTAAGGCAGGAATGACTTAAAAGATGCAAAGGAAACATACAAAAATGGAAAGAAAGCACAAAATGGAGTTTTTGAAGAAACAGGCAGCGACGCGAACGCATGGACAACGCGGTCGCATGCCCAGCGCAAAAAGGCAGCGATGCGAACGCGTGACTGATGCGGACGCGCGCCATGAGCATAACACAAATGACGCGTATGCGTGACCGAAGCGAACGCGTGATAAGGAAAACTCCAGATGACGTGACCGCGTGACCCACGCGGACGCGTGACAGACGCCACGCACCTGAAATTACAGAAAACACTCCCAGCGATTTCTGAAATCCTTTTTGGCCTAGATCCAAGTCCAGAAGGCACAGATTAGAGGTTATAAAGTGGAAAAATGCATTCATTCATGATCATGTTTTCAATTATTCACTTTTCATAGTTTAGATGTAGTTTTAGAGAGAGAGGTTCTCTCCTCTCTCTTAGGTTTTAGGATTAGGATTCCTCTTAAAGGATTTAGGATTTCAACTCTTCATCAGGTTCAATATTCCTTTTACTTTATATTTCTCTTTTACTTTTAGATATTTTACTACTATCCTTTAATTACTTATGTTGCCAGATTGGCTTATGAACTCTTTATGTTTAAATTTATTTTCTCTTATTAATGCAATTGAGGTATTTCAGATCTAAGATTCTTATTTAGCTTTTTATATCATTGGCTTTAATTGATTAACTGGAAGCTCTTGAGTTATCAACTATCCGTGATTGGTTGTTATGTCGGCTAAATTGACTGGTATTCCACTTTTACTTGTTTATTTGTTTTTGTTTTCTCCTTTTATTTCCATTAGCTACTATGAATTCTCACCCCTCTCGCTTTGAGTTTGGTTCTAATATTGTTGAAGGAAATGGAAGTTATAGCAGGAACATGCGTCAAGGTCAGAGCAATCAAAGATGGATGAAGCCAAGAGGATCTGATCAACCCTTTAGGCAACAACACCCTCCAAGATGTCATGGGCGAGGACCACTCTACAATGCATACCAAGCTGATAGATATGGTGGACCCCTTGTAATCACCAACAAGCCCCACCCTATGCCTATAGACCATCCTCTCAACGTAGCTTTGAACCACCACACTCACAAGTTCCTTTTCACCACTCACCACTGTATGATCCTTATTTACCCCAATTCCAATCCAATTACTCCCTAACACCACCACTTCCCTATGTACCATGTCCATATCCATCACCTCAAGAATCACAAGCTTGCCTCAAGGAAATAGTAGATCAACTTCATACAACCCTTCATCAGCTGGAGCAAGCAATACATCAATTATCTTCCAGACGTTTAGACACTCAAGGAACTCCAATAGCTTTATGTGGAGAATCTAAGGACAAACGTAACATGAAGGAGACACTAGAAACCCCAGTAGGCAGTAATGAGCATAACTTTGTTCTGGAACAATTGGAGGAAGCTCAAATTGTCCAAGAAGAAGTACTGATTGAAGATTTAGGAGATGCTGAACCTCCATGGGAATCCAGAGTTGTGAAAAATTCCGTCAAGGACGTTACAATTGATGCTAAGGAGGATAATGCACAACCCCCAAAGCAGGTATTTCATGAAGAACTAGACGGAATAACCCAAGAGGCAAATTTTCTTGATGATGATAGTCTCAAGTCAAGTTCTCCTAGTAATGAACTCGCATCCGCACGTGAATTCTCTGAGATTGAAGAACCTTATCCAAGTGAATACGAAGATGATGTCGAGGTAGATTTTTCTCAACCTCCAACTTATGACTTGAGTGATGCGGAAGATATCGAAGACTTTGATCAATACGTGGTTGCATTTGAAGAAGTTTGCAAAGAAGTGGAGGAATTCGCAGAAGATTACAAGGGAGTAGTGTAAATCATGTTGCTTGTATGCGAAGTTTGTATTCGTAGGTTTTGATGAATGACAAACCAACAAACGACATGAAAGACAAACCAACAAACAACTTGAATGAACAAGCATGTTGAAAGATCAACCAACATTCAACATTGAGGAATGAAGAGTTGAAAGCAACACAACAACAACAAGAAACTCAAGTCCACAACATTTGAAGACAAGTATAGTGTCTTAGGACTTAGGTAACTTCTTGTTAAGAACCAAGATGAAAATGTAGAAAACTTTGATTCACTAAATTTGAATGGTGAAGACAAAGAAAAAGATTTAAATGAAGCCTCAAAAAGCTCAACAAAGGATAGTGTTCAAGTTGAAGAAATTGAACCATCACAAGCACAAATAAATGCACTTCCAAAGGACTGGCGTACTTCAAAGGATCATCCTCTAGACAACGTCATTGGTGATGTTTCGAAAGGGGTAACAACTCGATCCACTTCTAGAAATTTATTTGCATATAGTGCTTTTGTTTCTCAAATTGAACTTGTGATTTGATTGGTTATTCCGATTCCGATTTTGCCGGTTGCAAATTAGATAGGAAAAGCACTAGCGGCACTTGTCACTTGCTAGGAAACTCTCTTGTTTCATGGCATAGTAAGAAACAAGTAAGTGTAGCCTTGTCTACCGCCGAAGCCGAGTATGTAGCCGCCGGTAGTTGTTGCGCCCAAATTTTATGGATGAAACAACAACTTGTGGACTATGGACTCATGCTTGATCACATTCCTATCAAATGTGATAATACTAGTGCAATAACTTACAAAACCACTGGAAACACCTATCCCAAGGCCATTACCACCTAATACAAGCTTCAAGTGGGTACAATCCTTAACTTTTATCTTTACTTTTCCACTTGAATATGGTTTGCTTAAAACAGATGGCCAGCATAGAGCTCTCTGCGGCTTTAAGAGTAAGAGGGAAATGGCTCGTACTCAGAGCTGGTGTACAAGATTCAATAAGGTTCCACGCTTCAATTCGAAGTACAAGGATTGGTATCAAGTTCAATTGAATGGGTCACGGAAGACGTTTGGTCATCTTGGTGAGAATACAATTCCTAAACCGCCCGGATAGAAGCATATAGATCAAGACAAAGGCGGATTTAAAAGCAAAGTTTGGGATCCTGGAATCTATTCTGACATTCATCACCCCGGGAGCCTAAGAACCTGTTTGAAGCTGCTCAAAGGCTTTACATGCCTAGTTTGGGACCCCGGAGGCTGTTGGCATTCCAAACATTGGTGGAGATTTCTGGATGAATTTAAGCATAAGCCACCATAACAGGAAGCTCATCCAATGTCCAACTTAAGGACTTTAACTAAAAGTGCTAGGTGGAAGACAACCCACCATGGTATGGTCGTTTCTTTTTCAATTATTATTTCGTACTGTTTGATTTTATGTTATATTATTTTTATTGAACCTGGATGTTATTCATAGCATTTGCATTAGCATTGCATACTGCATAATTGCATACCTGCATATATTAAAAAAAAGGCGTGCGACGCGACCGCATTGCTAACGCGTTCGTGTCAATTGCGAAAACCACCTCCCACGCATCCGCGTCAATCACGCGAATGCGTGATCTGAAAATCGGCATAAAAATCCAACGTCCAGAAATTTGGGCTGGAATCGTGCGGCTGGTGTGCGTTTAGCACAACACGGCTCACGCGTTCGGGTCCATCACGCGAACGCGTCATTTGCAAAATACCCATCCCACGCGAAAGCGTGAGCGACGCGTCCGCGTCGCGTGGATTGCACAACACCCTAAATGGAGACAGAGAGTTGCACTGAAACGACGCTGGACTTGTGTGTTTAGCACAATTTCCAGCGACACAGTCGCGTGCGTCACGCGACCGCGTCATTCATCCTTTTTCCCATTCCATGCGATCGCATCACTCACGCAATCGCGTCAACCCATTCCACCCTAAACGCGATCGCATGCTCCACGCGTTCGCGTGGATTCAAATTCACTAAACCCAGTGACGCGAAACCCTACCCCCATCGCGCCCCCATTCTCTTCCCCCAACCCCCCTCTGCTCCCTCTCTGCTCCCTACTCCAACACCACCACCCCAACCACCTCCGACCGCCGCACCACCACCAACAACTCGGCCTTCCACCACCGCGGCCAGCCACCGCCACCGCGCCATCACCGCCGCGACTCCCACCACCATCACCCTCACCCCCTCCCTTCCTTCCTCCTTAACCCCCTCTCCACCATTACCCCAACCCAAAACCCCTACCACCGAACAGCCACCCACCGCCGCGCCAACCACGGTTCACCGCCGCGCCGCCTTATGCCACCGCCGCATTGCTGCCAATACAACCCCACTCCCACCATCTCTCTTCATTCCATACTTGTGCTTCTAACGACCAGGTTCCGCCGAACGCCACTTTTCTTTCATTCGTAGTTAGTTGCATATTTTTCCGTTTATGTTTCAAATTAGGTTAGTTAGAGATGCATGTTTGTAGTGGATTCTAGGTGGTTAGGTAGCTAGGATGTGGTTAGTGGATTTAGGCCTGCTAATTGCACCGTACTTGTTGCTTGTTTTACCTATTCTGCAATTCTGTTCTTCCTATGATGTTAGTATTGTTCATATGATGTTCTCACTGCTCATGCTGCTATTGAGATTGCTCTTTCATGTTCATATTATTTATGTCTATTTGCAGCTTTTATTTTAATTTTTATAAACTATTCTGCTTGCTGTTTATTACCCGGGAACATCCAATTTTAGCCGAAATGCTGCCCAATTTTCTGCAAATTGTTTCCTTCTCATTCATGTATTGGTTTTGGCAATTTTAAATTTTGCATTTCTTAGCTTTTACCAAACCAATTCCTGAATGCACGGGCTAGCATTCTTATTCCTTTTGTTTTCCTGGTTAATAATTCGCTTTATTGATGATTAGATTTCAATTTTTGCTATTTCTATATCTATATGAATCATCAACAACCTGATTTTCTTGCTTGAATATGAGTTGACTGTTGCTTAAAATTGTGAAATTCTTGTTACTTAGAAACCGATCATCATGCCACTTACTCTGACTTTCTTTTTACTAACTCACTGATTTTCGTTTTCTAACCTCTTTTTCAATTTTAACCACTTTTAACTTTCTCACTTCCCCCTCTGCTTTTTGACTAACTCTTTCAACTTTTTAACTCATGGCATGATTATTGTTGCTCCTAATTAACAAGTATTCTACTCATAATATATTTTGGATTGTGATTTCTCATCTCAGATTTTTACCTCCGAAACAATCCAAAATATACATTTATTTAACTCATTTCATTATTCTACTGTCGTTTTTCCACTATGTGCTTATATTACTATTATGCTATTTGCCTACTTATTTTTCTGCTCTGTTCTTCATTTATATCCTGAAATTTCTGCTTTTCAGGATGTCTGACCCTCAAAGAAAAGAAAAAGGCAAGGCAACCACTGGTAAAAGGAAAAGAGGTGAATCCTCTATATCTATCTTGGACATTATGCATAATGACTCCTGGCGAAAAAAGCACTTTACCCCCCAAGAGAAGGCTGACCAGCTCCTCCCTGCCAATGATCCCATTAAGTTTGCAAACCGATACTGTGAGCTGAAGTATCTAGTGTTTGCCACCTCCAGGAACCTGTACCTGGAGAGGACTATGAAAATTCCAGAAGAACTACAACAGTACACCTCCGATCAGATCAAACAGAGAGGCTGGTTCTTCTTGGAGAGAAACCTGACAGAGGTCAATGCTTCCTGGGTAAGAGAGTTTTACTGCAACTATTTCAAGACTTCCCTGGATGCAGTACACCTCAGAGAAAAACAGATACTGGTCACTGAAGAGGCCATTGAGGATATTCTGCAGTTTCAGCCTAAGTCAGATCAGCCTGACGGTTACCAAAAGGCTGAAGAGGACATGCGCTTTATGAGATTTGACTGGGATGCTGTCAAGCAGAGGATAGCCCTTGATCCGACTGTACCATGGGTCATGGGTAAGAACACCACAATGCCTAAAGGAATCAAGCTTATGTATTTGAATGATGAGGCTCGGCTCTAGCACCAGATCCTGGGCAACTTTGTTATGCCGAGCACTCACGAGACAGAGCTGCCTGCTACTATGATCACCCTTCTCTGGTGTGTGCTGGAGGGTAAGGACCTGTATCTGCCACGATTCATCCGGCACTATATGGCCAGGGTCCATGTCAGAGGCACCCTCCCGTTCCCATATCTGATCACCCAGCTAGGCCGTCGAGCTGACGTGCCTTGGGAGCTTGCTGATGAGAAGCCACCTGCTGTGAACTCCAAGAAGATTATCCCTCACAGCAGGAAGTTTCGGGCTTTAGGCTATACACCTCCATTCTTCACCGCTTCTGATGAGACAGCCACACCTTCAGCTGCCCCTTCGTCATCCACTACTGCACCAGCCCCACCCACTGCACCTCCAGCTGCTCCTGAGCCTATTTACCATTTGGTGCATTGACTCTCCGCCCGCTTGGATCGTATGGAGCGTCGCAACAAGCGACGCTATGAGCACGTCAAGTTGATGATCTGATCCGGCGGCGACATCCCCTCCGAGCCTGACACCCCTTCTGATACATCTGAGGTGGAGGAGGACGATCACGAGGAGGAGACACCTACCCAGGCTGCACAGGCAGGACCAGAGCAGGCTGCGCCACAGCAGGAGGTACCACACCAGATTCAGGCCGCAGATCCAGAGATTCCTATCCAGTCAGAGCCTCCACTGCAGCAGACAGATCTTCCTACCCTCATCCAGTCTGCAGACCCTCAGGCCACCACAGCGACTCCAGCAGCCCATCTTTTCGGTGATGACACCCCTTCACACCCAGCTTGAGTGAGCATCGAGGACGATGCTACATTTTAAGTGTGGGGAGGTCACCATCCCTGGCGTATTTCTTTTTGGTGAACCACTACAGGCTCTTTTTATCTTATTTTATTTATTTTTCTGTATTTTTATCTTTTTGTCTTTATTTTTCAGTACTTGCACACTGTTATTTTGCTGTATTTTTACTCTATTTTTGCATTTTGCACTTTAGTTCATACCTTAGCCAGTTAGTTTAGTTGCAATTCTAACTTATTAGTCATAGAAAATGTGGATTAATTAGTATAATTTACCCTTTTAGAATATGATAGTTTGGTTTAAATTGAAAATAAAAAGGAAGTAAACTAGAGACTTTAACATAATCAAAACAATCCACACACCTTGTATATATAGCATTACATGTTAGTTAGTTAACAACATTTCATCAAGGAACAACACTAAAACTTTAAAGGCACCCTAAGATTTACATTGAGAATAATGGGAACTCTTAATTTTTACTTGCATGACATGTATAACTGATATATGATTTTTGAGCTAGAGAACACACAGCCTGTGAGTTTTGAGCTTAATTGTATAGTTACATTCAAACCATAACTTTTATTCCTGTGTGTTTTGCCCTTCTTTTTCATTCTGGTGTTCTTTACTTTGTTTTAATCTATATGTCCAATTATAGAGTATAGATACATACTAAAGAGATGATTGAGGCCATCATTTAAATTTTTTCTCACTTATCCCAAATTAGCCTACCATTTACATCACCCTTGTTAGCCCCCTTGAGCTTTTTAATCCCCTCTTGTTCCATAAACCACATTACTAGCCTTAAGCAGAAAAAATAAAATAAAAAATCCCAAGTTGAATCCTTGGTTAGCTTAAGATAAGAAATTGTGTATTGTTTAAGTGTGGGAAACTTTATGGGAACATGGATGATAGAAACAAAGGTGGAAAGTTAAAAAGAATAAAGATGTTTCAAAATAAAAATTTGGGAAGCATGCTCATGTGAAATCAAAACAATTGAATTACCATGTGCATTAAAAAAATTATTTACATTTTCGGTATTTAATTAAGGGGATGCAAACATTCCCCAATTACAAAAATAAAAAGAATCAATGCACATGGGATAAAATTAAAGTTAATGCATGAGCTTGCAATATAAAGTGAGAAAATTTGGGCAAATAGGTTAAGAAACTTTGATTTATAAAATATGTATGTTAGGTGAGATCTTAGACTAATCAAGGATTCACTTATTAGCTCACTTAGCCTTATACATATACCCTTACCTTTACCTTGGCCCCATTACAACCTTGAAAAAGACCTCATGATTTTTGTATGCCTATATTCTATAATTGTTGATTGGTTAGATGAAGAACAAAGTTATAGAAAGTAAGGATAAAAAGAGGAATAGAGTGATTAACCCAATAAACACTGAGTGACTAGAGAGTAAACACAAAATCCAGTGAGGGTTCAATAGCTCATCACTGTATATCTCTGCTTAAATTATTAATTGTCTTGCAAGTTTAAAAAATATTTTTACCCATCTCAATTGTAAAAGTGCTTTAACATTATCTAGGGTTTGGCTATGCATATATGATTCCTTGAGAATTGAATTAATTTAACTACATGTAAGTTTTATATACAAGTGAATAACAATTAGAATTACATGATTCATTTAGGTAGTTTTCATTTAGAGTAGATTGCATTGCATGAGATTCCACCACTTTAACCTTACCTTACTCTTTATCTTGGACTTAGCATGAGGATATGCTATTGTTTAAGTGTGGGGAGGTTGATAAACCCATATTTTATGATATATATTGTGCTCAATTTAAGTGATTTATTCAACCCTTCACCCACTTATTCATGTAAATTGCATGGTTTCACTTTCCCTTCCTTATTATGTGATATATGTGAAATATATATTTCCTATGCTTTGAAATTATTTATTTTAATTACCCTTTATTACCATTCGATGCCGTGATCTGTGTGTTGAGTAGTTTCAGATCTTCTAAGGCAGGAATGACTTAAAGGATGGAAAGAAAACATACAAAAATGGAAGGAAAGCACAAAATGAAGTTTTTGAAGAAACAGGCAGCGACGCGAATGCATGGACGACGCGGTCGCATGCCCAGCACGAAAAGGCAGCGACGCGAACGTGTGACTGACGCGGACGCGCGCCATGAGCAGAACACAGATGACGCGTATGCGTGACCGAAGCGAACGCGTGATAAGGAAAACTCCAGATGATGCGACCGCGTGACCCACGCGGACGCGTGACAGATGCCACGCACCTGAAATTACAGAAAACGCTCCCAGCAATTTCTGAAACCCTTTTTGGCCCAGATCCAAGTCCAGAAGGCACAGATTAGAGGTTATAAAGTGGGAAAATGCATTCATTCATGATCATGTCTTCAATTATTCACTTTTCATAGTTTAGATGTAGTTTTAGAGAGAGAGGTTCTCTCCTCTCTCTTAGGTTTTAGGATTAGGATTCCTCTTAAAGGATTTAGGATTTCAACTCTTCATCAGGTTCAATATTCCTTTTACTTTATATTTCTCTTTTACTTTCAGATATTTTACTGCTATCCTTTAATTACTTATGTTGCCAGATTGGCTTATGAACTCTTTATGTTTAAATTAATTTTCTCTTATTAATGCAATTGAGGTATTTCAGATCTAAGATTCTTATTTAGCTTTTTATATCATTGGCTTTAACTAATTAACTGGAAGCTCTTGAGTTATCAACTATCCGTGATTGGTTGTTATGTCGGCTAAATTGACTGGTATTCCACTAACTCTAGTCTTTCCTTAGGAGTTGGCTAGGACTTGGGAATCTAACTAATTAGTTCACTTGACTTTCCCTTGCTTTCATAAGGGTTAACTAAGTGGGATTAACTTCCATTCTCATAGGAGTAACTAGGATAGGACTTCCTAATTTTCATACCTTGCCAAGAGTTTATTTCACAGTTATTTATTTATTTTATTTGTCATTTAAATTACTTGTTCCTTACTTTCAAAACCCCCAATTTACAAAACTCATAACCAATAATAAGAACATACTTCTTTGCAGTTCCTTGAGAAGACGACCCGAGGTTTAAATACTTCGGTTATCAATTTTAAAGGGGTTTGTTACTTGTGACAACCAAAACGTTTGTACGAAAGGATTTTCTGTTTGTTTAGAAGCTATACTTACAACGCGATCATATTTTTATATTTCTTTACCGATAGAAAAACCGATTGTCATGGTGGTACCCTTATAAGTTCTCATGAGATGGCCAGGAAGAAGGTTATTGTAAGTAGAGGACGTGGCAGTGCTGCTAACTCGCTGGGCCCCATCCTAACCCTATAATAAACAGTGAATTAGAGGTGGACATATGTTCCTGGGTTTCCGAGGATGTCAAGGAGACGTGATCCATGATTATTCGAGAAGAGCTTGACAATTTAAGGGAGGCTTAGATCATCTTTGATTCTGACCTGAACAACCTCTATATCTTCTCTGTCCCGAGGTCTGAAGATCGGCTATGCCATATAAACGAGCATGCCGGTACCGTTCTAGATTGGATGTGGATCTACGAGACCTTGTTCTCTCGGATCGGGGTTCGCTTACCTTTTACTGATTTCCAAATAAGCCTACTAACTCATATCGGATGTGCTCCTTCCCAACTCCATCCCAATTCTTGGGTCATTATCCGGGGTTTTGAGCTTTTGTGCTTGTTCCTGGATATCGAGCTTGTCTTTAGAGTTTTCTTTTATTTTTTTCACTCTTACTGTTCCCTTTAGATCCTAAGGCCGGGGGTTTGTCTATTTCCGAAGTGTCCCCAATACGAAAATATTTACTTTGTATGAGGAATCTTATCATGAATTCAAAGAAAAATTCTTTAAGATTGAAGGGATAAAAGGTATGACTCCCTTCTTTCTGACTTTACAGGGTGCCGAAAGATTTAATCTTTATTGGAACTATAATGTCTCTTCACCGAAAATCCGAGTTTTTGGCGTAAATGCCAATGAATTTTTGAGCATCAATTTGTTAATGATGTTGTGGAATGAGCGTCCTCTAGTTTTAAGGGACATTCTCATAAACGAGCAAGCTGCTCAAAACGTTATTAGTAAGTTTCATGGCCTTCACATATTTGTTTCTTGCTTTGGTGCATTTTTAGTTTCTCTCTCATGAGTTCCTGTTTGACTTGTTTTTTAGTTGATATGGTTGGAGGTCTTGCTACCATTGCTAATGAAGAGGAGGTTAGCAACTCAACCTCCAATTACGGCTGGTGGGGATAAGGTCTCTTCCTCCGCTACTATTAGCCGTCAACTACAACCTTAGAGGGTTGAAGAATGTGGAGAGGGGCAAGGTCTTGAGGTCTATGTCTTGGAAGAGGATTCCCCTGCTAACTCTCCAGCCAGAAAAAAGCTAAAAAATATTGGACAAGATGCTGCTGCTTCAGCCCCTACCTCCTTCAGACATGTATTAGATAAGGGGTTCCGAACTCCTGAATTTGTGGATCAGAATTTTATGGACGAGAACACCAGGGAAGTTTTTGCCAAGATGCTTCTGAAGGATACCCTTCCTCGAGTTCAGAGGATGCTCCCGCGCTCTGCGACTTATGTCCAAGACGCAGAGGTAGAGATCTTGAGTCTTCGTTCTGAGTTCCTCTCGAAGGACAAAATGATTGCCGAGGCAAATACCCAAATTCAGAAGTTGAATAGCTCAGTTACTAATCTTCAAGGTAAGAAAACTTCCCTGGAGAATGAGATAAAAAGTTTGAAGGAAGCCAAAGCTGCTTCTGACTCAAGGGAAGGGGCTTTGAAGAAGCAGTTTTCCGAGTTGATGAAGAAAATTGAAGAACTTGACTTTTCGGTTAGGAATGATGAACAAGCAGCTGTTGACAGCGTGTTTAATGGTGAGAAAAACATCCTTGACCAGATTAAGTTGAAAGCTCTTGATTTGGACGTCTTTGAAGTCGATGCCTTCAAGAAGGTGGTGGATGGAAAAGTTGTTTCAATTTTATGATTTGTAATTCATTACTTATTTTGCTAAGTATTTTGAACTTGGTAGTTCGGAACTGTGGTACTATTTGCAGTACCTTTTCCCATTGTTTCTTTGGTATTTAACTTTGTGTGTTCCCGTTATAATTAGGATTAACTTATCTGCTTGCTACACATCCTTTTTCCTTATATCATTTTATTTTGAACTTTAAGTTCAGCTCAATTTTGACTTTATATAACTGAAGGGATGTTTAGCGCATTTTGACCATAAACATGAGTTTGTAAGATAAATAAAAAATGTTTATTTGAAGTGTAAGTTCGAAAGGAAAGTTCTTTTTATTGAATACAAAGGGTGCTCATTAAAAACCTAGTTGTCTAGGAAAAGAGTACCCTTATTCTACTTAACAAAAATAAAGGAAAATTTCAAAAACCTTCTAACATTTCCTAAAAACAATGCCTTTTCAAATGGGTTCCATTCCAATTTCTCGGGATTTCGGAGCCATCCAAGGTTTCTAACTTGTGTGTACCTTTTCCCAGCGCGTCTTTTACTCTGAAGGGGCATTTCCAAGTTGGAGTTAGCTTACCTCATATTCCTGGTACCCTGGCATTGGCTTGCCGTAGAACTAGATCCTAGGTTGGGCCTTTGTATTATACCCCTTGGCCACCCTTTGCTTTAGAGCTTGCTTTGCTAAATTAGTCATTCCCCTGACTTCGTCAATTTGGTCCAAGCTTTCATGAGTTGTCGAGGTTCCCAAAAGCATTCTTGGGCTTGGCTCCCCGAGTTCTACCAGAATTACGGCCTCTTCGCCATAGGTAAGCCTGAAAGGCATCTCGTTGGTAGCAGAGTGTACTGTAGTTTGGTATGACCATAGCACCGACCATACCTCGTCAGCCCAAGAGTCCATATGTTCATCCAATCTTTTCCTCAACCCATTCAATATCACCTTATTAGCAGCTTTGACTTGTCCATTTACCTGAAGGTGTTCCACTGAGGCAAATAGTTGTCGGATCCCTAAGCCGGCCAATAATTCTAAAAATCAAGAATCTGTTAATTGGATCTCATTATCTATGACAATGGACTTGGAGATCCCAAAACTTGCAATAATTTCTTTCCAAACGAACTTCTAACACTGAGCGAAACTAATACTAGACAGGGGGCATGACCTCGATCCACTTGGTAAAATAGTCTATAATTACTTTAAGATATTTTGCCTAGCCAGGTCCTTGCAGAAAAGGTCCCAATAAGTCCAAGCCCCACTTGGCAAATGGCCTTGTTGGGATGACAGATACGAGCTCATGGGGAGGTGCTTGATGGAGGTTGTCATGCTGCTGACATTTGTCACATTTTTTCACATACTCCATGGCATCTTTAATGAGAGTGGGTCACTAATATCCGGCTCGGTCATCTGAGCCAATGACTTTCCTCCTAAATGATGTCCACAGCAACCCTCATAAACCTCCTACAACACATACATCGTTTGTTGGTCATTTAAACACTACAACAATAGTTGGGACATGCCCCTTTTGTATAGCTGTCCATTTATCATGGTATATTTAGCCGCTTTAAGTCGTAAATTTTTTGCTTCCTTAGGATCACTGGGCAAAGTCCCGTGTTCTAAGTATGCACAAATCGGGTCCATCCAAGTGTTAAAGAGGGATGAACAGAAAATCAGAACATCGAATTTTGTCACAGTGGACTCTGTAAGCACCTCCTGTATAAGACTACGATTCCCAGTTCCGGACTTAGTGCTTGCGAGTTTGGACAACACATTAGCTCGTATATTCTGTTCCCTAGGCACATGCTTGATTGAAAAAGAATCAAAGAATTGTACCTCTTATTGTACTTTTTTTAATGGATCACGTGCCTGATATTCTCCATTAACTTGGGAGGTTACTAACTGTGAATTCCTAAATACAGTTACTTCTGTTGCTCCGGCATCTCGAGCCAACGCCAATCCTGTAAGCAACGCCTCATACTCTGCCTGATTATTTGAAATAGGAAAGTCAACTTTAATAGAGACCTCAAATAGAATGTCCTTTCCCTTAGTTAGGATGAGGCCAACTCTCCCATACCGAACATTGGAAGCTTCATCCACATGAAGCTCCCATGTCGGTACGTTGGAGTTTGGGTGTGTCATCTCAGCCAGAAAATCAACCATCTCTTGAGCCTTAATGGCTGAGCGCGGTTCATAGCGCACATCAAATTGAGATAATTCAATAGATCAACTGATCATCTGACCTGCTAGGTTGGGTTTCTGTAAAATCTTTTTGATCGGTTGGTTAGTGCGCACTATTACCAAGTAACTTTGGAAATATTGGCATAACCGATGTGCCTCCGTAAGTAATGCAAAAGCAAGTTTTTAAATTTTTGAATAACATAGCTCAGGTCCTTGAAGAACCTTGCTAACAAAGTATATTGAACGCTTATGTCTATCCGGATCCTCTAAAACCAAGGCCAAAGCCAAAGTTTCTTCAGTTACAGATAGATACAGGAACAAAGGCAGGCCGTGTTCGGGCTTTGCCAAAATAGGAGGAGATGAGAGAAAATTTTTAAAATATTGAAAGGCATCCTTACACTCCTTTGTCCTAGAAAAAGTCAATATCTTTTCTCATCAAATTAAAAACCAGTTTGAGCTTAATCGCGGAAGCTCCCAAGAACCTTGACAGTGCAACCAACCGACCCGTGAGTCTTTGAACCTCTTTGAGATTTCAAGGACTCAACATGTCTAAGATTGCCCAGCACTTCTTAGGGTTAGCTTTATGTCTGTTTGAGTAACCATAAATCCTAAAAATTTACCTCCCCAAATTACAAATGCACACTTTGCTGGATTCAATCTCATCCTGTGAAATTGGAATCTTCCTTGATTTTTTCAGCATATCGTTGATGTAGACCTCCATATTCTTCCCGATTTATTGCTTGAAAACTTTTGCCGTTAACCTATGATATATTGCCCCTAAATTTTTTAAACCAAAAGGCATTACAGTGTAGCAATAAATCCCTTCGGGAGTGATGAAAGTTGTCTTGTCTTTGTCAGCTTTATGCATCGAGATTTGGTTATATCCACTATAAGCATCTAGTAAGCTTAGTATCTGATATCCTGAGGAAGAACCAATCATGTTGTCTATGTTAGGTAAAGAAAAGCAGTCTTTTAGGTAGCTTTTGTTTAAATCCGTATAGACTGCGCACATTTTTCATTTTCCAATAGACTTTTTTACCATTACCACATTTGACAACCATGTTGAATAAGTTAACTCACGAATAAACTCAGAATCCAATAACCCCTGAACTTGGCTTTTGACCTCGGCTACTCGGTCAGGCGACATCTTCCGACGTCGCTGCGCAACCGGCTTGAATTCGGGGTTAATAGCTAGCTGATGGGACATGAATGCTGGATCAATTCCGGGCATGTCGGCAGGTTCCCAAGCAAATAAATCTACATTACCTCTCAAGAAATTTTGAAGTTCTAATTTCAGGGGATAAAGTAATTCATTATTAATCATGGTGTACTTTTATGGCCCGTCCCCAATTTGAAATCTTTCCAACTCTCTATTGGGCTCCGTCCTCAGATTCTCCTAGATTCAGGAGTCTAAGTCAACAAAGAACACCCTCGTGGATTCCTTAGCATTATCTGGAGTGTGAGGTTAGCCATATTGAATTTAACTGTAGACACCTGATCTCCTCGAATCATTGTAACCCGATTTTTCGCTGTCAGGAACTTCATGACCAGAAATTTTGTTGAGATGAACGCGCATATATCATTGAGCGTCTTCCTCTCCAAGATTACATTGTAAGCCATAGAATCTTGAAGAACAACGAACTTGGCCTGTACTACCCTTATATTAACACATTCCCCTATAGTGAAAAGGAGGTCCACAGCCCCATCAGGTTTGATATAGTGATCTCCAAGCCCGACAATCCCCAGGAGATGGGGCTTCAAATGTTGATCCTTCAACCCCAGGGCATCGAATGCGTTCCTGAAGAGAAGGTTCAAATTGATGCATGAGCATCTTTTCCATCTTTTTCTAATGAATTTGCATTTGAATTGTTAAGTTTAATCAAGATTTAACTGTCTTTTAGCCACTATGGATGCTACTTTGAGTTGTATGCAATTATGTTTATTTCAGGTAGCAGTCGGATGGATTTGATGGAGTCTTTGTAGAAGAAGAGAAGAAAGTGAATGATGCTATCAACCCTGACCTTCTAGCACTCCAACGAGAATAACTTGAGCTACAGAGGTTCAATTGACGTAATTTTAGTGGCATTGGAAAGCTAACTTTCAGATCTTTCCAACGATATATGATAGTGTACACTTCTTTTCCTGTACTCGGCCTTGGTGGCGCCTAACTTGGGCTTCACCAAGTTAGGCACCAGGTACAAACAATGTGCCTCCAAGCCTTGCTGCCTTCTCCACGCCTAAATTCACAATTTTGAAGTTAGGCGCCAGCTTTATGACACCATATGGTCCCCACGTCCATCAAAGGAAAGCCACAAAGATTTCATTCATTTTTTATTAAAACTTAATTTGTTTATGAATAGGAAAAGATATTAATTAGTTTTAGAAAATATATTTTACATTAATTAGGATTAGATATAAAAGAGAATTTACAGTTTTTGAGAACCCTAGTTTTCTCTCTGAACCATAAGTAACTTAACCTCCACTGTTAAGGTTAGGAGCTCTATCTATGTATGGATTGATACTATTATTTTTCTATTTTAATTCATGTATTGATTTCAATTTCAAGAATTATTTTCGTTCTTCATCTTATAAATCTGGGTGGAACGGAAGTATGACCCTTATTCTAGTTGAGTTCTTGTAAACCTTGGAAAAGCTCTTTACCAGAACAACAGCTTGAAAACTAATTCTCCTAAATCACTAATTATCTGGACTTAACGAGATACATGACATATAATCCTTTAATATTTGGGTAATTAGGGTTTCTGTGGCCCATAAACTAGAATTGAACTTAACCCTCTAATTGGAATCAAGTGACCAAGGAATTGGCAGTTGATGAAGGTTAAAGGAGACTAAAAAGGTCTAAGAAATTAGGGTTTAGTCACATATAGTTTGCCATGAATTGAATCTTGCATGATTAAAATAGTTGGTAAGAAAAGTTAATCCGGAAAATAGATATCTCTGAAACATTAACTGTTTTCTCCAAATTATTCACACCAATTTACTGCTTACTTTTTGATACTCTGAATTTACTGTTAATGCTTTTGAACTCTCAAAACACCATTTTCTGTTTGTCTAACTAAGTAAATCACGCAATCATTGTTGCTTACTCTATCAATCCTCGTGGGATCGACCCTTATTCACTTGAGGTACTACTTGGTACGACCCGGTGCACTTGCCAGTTAGTTTGTGGGTTATAAATTCCGCACCACAAATCTGCAACCGTGTCAACGAGGATCCTCTTCACGATGTCATTACCCAAGCTAGCAGTTATAACTAACGGCTCGTCATCATCCAATGTGACGATTTGAAAATCCTCTGCCGAGAACTGTACTACTGGAATTCTAGTTACTTTGAGAACTTTAGAGGTCACGGCTTTGACGTCCCTTTTATAGCATTGTTGAATCTTGGCAACCCATTACTTCCAACAACCATATTGACCACAACCTGAGCTATGTCTTATGTGTTTTCTGAGGGTCTAGAGCTCCTTGGGTTTCTGGTTTCCCGATCTACGTCCTCATTACACCATCTAGGCAGCCGTACGTGCTGGACGAATTCGGGAAGCTTTCCATCTTGAACTACTTGTTTCAAAGTGTCTTTCAAATCAATGAAATTCTCAGTCTTGTGACCATAGAATTTGTGGTAACCACAATACTAAGACTTGTTTAATGAGGCTCTGGGTCGAATTTATCTTGCTTTTGGTAATATACCTCGATAGGAAACTGGCTGATACACCTCGCAAGTGAAGTGATAAACCAAAATTTTGTGGTTTATCTTGTGCTTAATTTAGGAGAATTTATCAACTTATCTCACATTTATTCAATGAAATAGCATGCTTTTGTAATCTCCCTAATTTGTGCTTAATGATTGAAAACATGCTTTTTAGGTCTTCAAATAGCTAAATCTAATTCACTTTAATTCCATTCGATACCTTGATATGTTTGTTGAGTGATTCCAGGCTTATAAGGCAAGAATTGGATGGAAGAGGTGAAGAGAAAAGCATGCAAAATGAAGAATTCATGATGAAATGAGGATTTGCTGAACTCAAGGCCATGCGCACGCGTCATTTACGCGTACGCGTGAGGAGAAAATCAGCCAGCGACGCGCACGCGTCACCAACGCGCACGCGTGAGGAGGGACTTTGCAAGGCGACGCACACGCGTCGTCCACGCGCACGCGTGATGCTGATCACGTGACCTCATTAAAGTGAATACGCTGGGGCCATTTCTGATGCTATTTGATGCACAATTCAAGATTGGACAAAGGGGGAGCAATTAAATTAGCTTAGGATCATGCTTTAGGTAGTTTTCTAGAGAGAGAAGCTCCCTCTTCTCTCTAGAATTAGGGTAGAATTAGGTTAATTCCTCTTAGATCTAGGGTTTAATTCTTGTTTTCATCTAGTTTTCTTTATAATTTCTTGTTCTTACATCTTTATTCTTCTTAGATCTTTTGTTAATTTTCCTTTTATGTCAGTTTTATGTTGATGAACTCTTGTTACTTTGATTTTCATTGAATGCAATTTAATGTTTCTTTGTTTATTGTTGTTTATTTGAGTTGTTAGTGTTAATTCCTTGCATTGGGTTGTAGTAGATTTTATTATTCTTTCAATTTTACCATGTTTTCCTTTTATGCCTTCCAAGTATTTGATAAAATGATTGGTTGGATCTTAGAGTAGCTTTTTGAGGATTCTTGACTTAGAAAGAGAAATTAGGCAATCTTGAGTCATTAATACCCAACTTATGTTGGTGATCTAGGGTTTTTAGTTAATATTATTTTCAATGACTCTAATCTCTTGCTAATTCAATTAGTGAGTTGATTAGGACTTTTGGATTGAGATTAACTAGTCCTATTTGACTTTCTTCCTATGTTGAAGATAACATGGTACCTTCTTCCGATGTTAAAGATGACTTAATAGGATTGGCTCTTGTTAATCATTGTATGATAATTAATGACTAGGATAGAAAGTCTATATTCTTAATCCTTGCCATGAATGTCTCTCTTTAGTAATTACTTTCTTTAGTTGTTTGATTTACATCTCTTGCCATTTATTTTCTTGCACTTTTATCAACCCAACCCGTGAAACTCATAACCAATAATTGAGTACTCGATTGTGATTCTTAGGGAGAATGACCCAGGACTAATACTCTCGGTTATTTTTATTGGGTTGGACTTGTGACAACCAAAAATTAAACTTCGATTGAGCATTACTTGTCGGTTTGGAACTATACTTGCAACGAAGTTATTTTCTCTAACCGAGAAGAAATTCTAAGCGGACGGGTTTTGCTCTTTCAAGTTTTTGGCGCCGTTGCCAGAGAATTGCAATGTGTGCTTGTTATTGGTTATTGTATATATGTTAATATTGTAAATAACTTGATTTTTGGTTTGTTTGCTAGTTTTGCTAGTTGTAGGACTTTGCTTTTTTTTTTTTCCTTGTTAGCTTTTGTTTTTGTTTTCCTTTTCATCATGAATTCTCACCACTTTGGCTATGAGTTTGGTTCTAACTATGTTGTAGGGAATGGAAGTTACAATGAGGATATGCATCAAGGATTTAGAAATCAAAGATGGGAGGAGCCTCAAGCATTTGATCAACCTTCATGGCAACAACCTCTACCAATGTACTATGATCGAGAGCCATTCCATGATGCATACCAATCTAATGTGTGTGGTGGACCTCTTTCTGGTTATCAACCACAACCACCATATGCTTATGAACCCCCTACTCAACATTGTTATCCACCATATTCACAAGCCTCATACCACCATTCACCTCCATATGATCCTAATCCATATCCACCATACCAACCATCATATGAACCATACTTAGAGCTACCATAATTCCAACACCAATACTCCCAAAAACTACCATCTCCATTTATACCACCTCAAGACTTTCACCAATATGAACCACCTTCCAACTACAATACCTTTTCCTCAAATAATGAACCCTTTCTTCCACCACCTCCTTCATTTGAGGAAGCTCTCCATGCCTTCATGCTAAAACAACAAAGAGATATTAACTCTTATATCCAAAAGCAAGAAGAAGAGCAAAAGGAGCTAAAGAAGCTAGAAGTCATGGTTGCTACCATGGCGGAAGCCATTAACAACATGACCTCCCACTTAAGCTCATGCATCCCGAGTACTCCCATTGACGAATGTGGAGGATCAACCAAGGAGCATAGTGAGGGAGTGAACTTGAAGCTTCAAGGTGAAGAAGAGGAGTTGAGACAAGAAGTGAAATAAGAGGGAGAAACCAAGATTATTGAAGAAGAGGAAGAAGTGGTTGAAGATTTAGGAGATGTTGAATGCCCTTGGGAATCTCAATTTGAAGAGCCTTCTTCCATGGAGTTTGAAAATGATGTTAAGGAGGATAGTGCACAACCTCCAAGGCATATTGTGATTGAAGAATTGGAAGAAGTGGGGCAAGCACCAAAGCCCCCTATTTATGATGATTCCGCATCAACATATGATCCTTTTGAGTTTGATGAATTCTCCCCCATTGAGTTTGAGATTGATGTTGAGATAGATTTCACTCAACCCCCAAGATATGATTTGAGTGATGAAGAAGAGCTAGAAGACATTGGTGAAGAAGCGTGTGAACTTGAGGAAGCTTGGCAAGAGGTAGAGCTTGAAGAACCTTGCCAAGTGGTGGAAGTCCCTAGAAGAGGATGGACGGGAGTGGAATGTGCTTTATCAAGGTCATTGGAAACTTCTCTACCTAGGCTGCAATCTAATCCTTCATTTGAGTGGGTAAAACTTATCACTCTTAGCTTTATTATCCCACTTGAATTCGGTTTGCTTGAAATAGATGGCTAACTTAGGAACTTTTTGGAATGAAGCGTAAGAGAAGGATGTTTAGTGGTTGGTGTTGTAAATCTAGGCTCATTATGGTTGGAAGCTCAAAATTGAGGAGCAAAGGTTGGACTAGTGCTCAAATAGATGGGTCTAGGAGGATTGTTTGGTGCCTAAGTAAGAATTTGGCTTGCTTATCACCCAATTAGAACTATGATGATCAACTTGAAGATGTGTGTGAAAACAAAGTGTGGGATCATAGATTACAAAAGGAGGATCAATTTTGGAAGCTCATAGTTTGTGAAGAACTCCATCAAAGTTTGGAGCTATTAATTTTGAATGATGGAGCTTATTGGAAGTCCAAGCATTGGTGGAAGTTAAAGGATGAATTCAAGCACAAGCCATCTTGATGAGAGCTCCCTATAAGTCCAACTTAAGGACAATAAACAAAAGTGCTAGGTGGGAGACACCCCACCATGGTAACATCTTTTCACTTTTATTTTTTGTATATATTGGTAAAATTAGTTTAATTTCGTGTTTTATTTAGTTAGTTGAGTTTATTTTGGAGTCGAGTAGGTTAAATAAGGTTTTATAGTGTTTTGGTAGCTGTTTGGATGTTTGGAATGCTTGGTTTGGTGCAAGAAATTGGAAAATTTTGAAAAACAGAGCACCCAACCACGCGTACGCGTGACCCCCAAGTTTCCAACCACTCACGTGTATGCCTCGCCCACGCGTACGCGTGACACTCAAAATTTTTAAGTCCAGTACAAAAACCAGAGAGTTGTGCGCGTAATGTCCTGAAATTGTGCCTCTAGCACAATTTTGACCCACGTGTACGCGTCATCTGCCTCTCTGCACTATCATGCGTGTGCATCGATGATGCGTACGCGTCGCACCCCAAATCTGCCATGCACGCGTACGTATTACCAAACACGTACGCGTGACCCCCTGCCCTGTTTCACTCACTTCTTTTCTTCTCTTCCCTCCATTTCTTTTCTTCTTTTCCCTTCTCCTCTTCTCTTTTTCTCTTTCAACCATTATCCAACACTACCAATCACCATATATCACCATTTCTTTTAGTTAGTTAGTTTGTTAGTTATTTAGTTAGTTTAATTTCTGTTTAATTTTCTGTTTTTCATGATAAGTGTTGGATTATTAATCTTGTTTGTTGTGTATTGCTGTCGATTACTGATAGGATGTTATCTTAACATCATTTTTGTTAATATTCATTGTTGGATTCTTTGTTGAGGTTACAATTTATTACTTGATTTTGAATTCTTCATGCTTAATGTTTTTGAACACCAAGTACATGTGACATTGCCTTCAAAGTATTTTAAATCTTTTGAATTGCATATTTTGGCCAACATGTGATTTGATTTCATTATCTATGATGAGGCAATTGTGTATTATCAATGCATTTTGTTAGGTGATGTTTGTTTATGATTGACCGTTATTTACATCACCTATTTCATGCATTAAGATTTTGGAATTGTGGAATTGGATCGAAAGCTTACCTAGTAACATATTTTTTGAGCTTTTTAAAGCTTTGTGGACCATGCTTGCTATGTGATTGATTTTAATTTCTATCTTCTTTTTCCTAAGTTCTATAGCACCCATGTCTTCCACTTCTATGTCAATTAGGTATTGCAAATAAAATTCAAAGTGTGTCATTGATTGATGTGTAAGTTTCATATTCCATTTTGTTCATTAAAATTCCTTGCACATCAATCAATGTCCGTTCATCATCCATTTCACAATCGCTTAATTCTTGCTTAAATGCTTTCATATTTTTTTATTACTTGTTTGTTTATCTTAACGTCCAAGTTTCTTTGAAGTATTTCAAGCACATTAGAATGAGTGAAGTGCTTACTTCTTCTTGTGTAATTGTGACATAGATCTCTATGCTAGTGTGTATTCTAAACCGCATGTAACTTAGAACTCACACACTATTCTTCCTTAATGTCACACTAATTCACTCACTCCATTCTAATGGTTCTTACCTCATTCCAACAATTTTTGCTTCCTTGCTTTTGCATTTTCTCATCTTGCTGTGTTATTTTTTACTTTTCATGGGTGAGTCATCATAAGCTAAAACGAAAGCGGGAGAAAGAACATGCAGCATCCAGTTGATCCACCAAGTGAAGGTGGCAATCCGGAAAGTCGCCGTATCCCCTTGATCATCTTTGAATGCACCGAGGATGGTGCAAAATTTTAAGTGTGGATAGGTCGTCCGACCGATCGGCCACTTTTGGGTGACAAATTTCTAATCCCAATAATTTCGCATTTCATTTTTAGGTCTTTTAGAATTTTAGTTGCATTTTCTCAGTTTATTGCATTTCTTTTAATATATATAATAAGCTTAGTCAAAATAATGAAATTTTCCAAGAATTTATCTATAGGGCACCCCAATTAATTTAAAATTTTTTTTTTAGAACTTACTTGAATTATATATATTGAGGAACATGTTTTGAGCTACGAACACATAAGCATGTGAGTTTTGAGCCTTAATTGTGTGGTTACATCATATAACCACTATTTTCATTCTTGTGTGTGTTATTGTCTTTCTATGATTGCAATCTTTGATTTGTTTGATTCTTTATGTCCATTATTTTGTGTATGAATGTATTTATATTATTGAGGCTTTCATTTTATTGAGCTCACTTACCCAAATAGCCTTACCTTTTATCTATCATTATTAGCCAATTTTGAGCCTATGCTAAACCCCTTTTGTTCTTAATTGTAGCACATTACAAGCCTTAAAGCGAAAAATAATAAATGTTCTTAATTTGGATCTTTGATTAGCTTAGGCTAGTGAGAGTGTTTATCATTTAATTGTGGGAAGTTTGGAAACATTGGGTAGAGATAAAAGTGTGTTTTTATATTTTTGTCAAAATTTTGGGAATTGGGTACATACTCATGCATTAAATGTTTTAACCATATGCATTGGTACCTTTGTATATAATTCATCAAAAAGAAAAAAAAAAGAGAAAAACAAAAGAAAAATAAAAGAAAAAAATGATAAAAAGAAAATTTAAAAAAAAAGAAAAAGAAAAGCAATAAAAAGGGGACAAAATGCCCCAAAATGAAGTTCAATAATGATCAATGCATATGTGTTGTGATAAAAAAGAGAATGCATGAGTGTGTGAAAAAGTGAAGAATGAGTATTTAGGTTTGCTTTAAATTGTATAGGTTGTAGGTTAGGTGGGAGTTTAAGTCAATCAAAAATTCAAATTTCAAGCTCACTTAACCAAATACAATCCTACCTTGACCCTAGCCCCATTACAACCTATGAATAAGTCCTCATGATTTTGTATGCATGCATTGAATAATTGTTGATTGTTAGATGAAAAACAAATCTTAGAAAACATGATTAGAGGAGAATTGAGTGAATCAACACTATACACTTGAGCGACTAGAGCAGATACACATTCGGTGAGGGTTCAATTGGTCAATTACATGTTTTTACCTATGATCATCTCTTTTCTTGCAAGTTTGTAAACTATTTTCAATAACTCAATTCAATTGTAGGTTTGATTTTATTGCTATTGCTTTAGCCCTTGTGTCTATATATGTATTCTTGGGAATTGATTTATTTTGACCAAGTAGTTGCATTCATTTAGATAGATTGCATGTACGTAGATTGCATATAGATAGTTTGCATTGAATAAATGTTGATACCCTTTGTCTCTTTCTTGAGTTTAGCATGAGGACATGCTTAGTTTAAGTGTGGGGAGGTTAAACCCCAATTTTGTGGTTTATCTTGTGCTTAATATAGGGGATTTTATCAACTTATCTCACATTTATTCAATGAAATAGCATGCTTTTGTAATTCTCCCTAATTTGTACTTGATGATTGAAAACATGCTTTTTAGGCCTTAAAATAGCTAAATCTAATTCACTTTTATTCCATTCGATGCCTTGATATGTTTGTTGAGTGATTTCAAGCTTATAAGGCAAGGATTGGATGGAAGAGGTGAAGAGAAAAGCATGCAAAGTGGAGAATTCATGAGAAAATGAGGATTTGCTGAACTCAAGGCTACGTGCACGCGTCATCCACGCGTACGCTTGAGGAGGAAATCAGCCAGCGACGCGCACGCGTGAGGAGGGAATTTACAAGGCGACGTGCACGCGTCGTCCATGAGCACGCGTGACGCTGATCACGTGATCTCATTAAAGTAAATACGCTATGGGCCATTTCTGAGACTATTTGATGCAGAATTCAAGATTGGACAAAGGGGGAGAAATTAGATTAGCTTAGGATCATGCTTTAGGTAGTTTTCTAGAGAGAGATGCTCCCTATTCTCTCTAGAATTAGGGTACAATTAGGTTAATTCCTCTTAGATCTAGGGTTTAATTCTTGTTTTCATCTAGTTTTCTTTATAATTTCTTATTTTTACATCTTTGTTCTTCTTCTCTTGTTAATTTTCCTTTTATATCTCTTTTATGTTGATGCACTCTTGTTACTTTGATTTTTATTGAATGCAATTTAATATTTCTTTGTTTATTGTTGTTTATTTGAGTTGTTAGTGTTAATTCCTTATATTGGGTAGTTGTAGATTTCATTATTCTTGCAATTTTACCATGCTTTCCTTTTATGCCTTCCAAGTGTTTGATAAAATGCTTGGTTGGATGTTAGAGTAGCTTTTTGAGCATTCTTGGTTTGGAAAGAGAAATTAGGCAATCTTGAGTCATTAATACCCAACTTATGTTGGTGATCTAGGATTTTTAGTTAATATTTTTTCCATTAACTCTAATCTCTTGCTAATTCAATTAGTGAGTTGATTAGGACTTTTGGATTGAAATTAACTAGTCCTATTTGACTTTCTTCCTATGTTGAAGATAACATTGTACCTTCTTCTGATGTTGAAGATGACTTAATAGGATTAGCTCTTGTTAATCATTGTATGATAATTAATGACTAGGATAAAAAGCCTATATTCTCAATCCTTGCCATGAATGTCTCTCTTTAGTAATAGCTTTCTTCATTTGTTTGATTTACATCTCTTGCCATTTATTTTCTTACACTTTTATCAACCCAACCCGTGAAACTCATAACCAATAATTGAGCACTCGATTGTGATTTCTAGGAAGAATGACCCGGGACTAATACTCTCGGTTATTTTTATTGGGTTGGAATTGTGACAACCAAAAATTAAACTTTGATTGAGCATTACTTGTCAGTTTGGAACTATACTTGCAACGAAGTTATTTCCTCTAACCGAGAAGAAATTCTAAACCGACGGGTTTTGCTCTTTCATGAAGCCACTAAAGGAGTGTAGGAGGAGAATTTTCTAACTCGAGGAGTTGGTGGTTTTGGTGACGAGGGTTGCCCCGAGCTTCTGCCTTTTTGGGGAGCCGGCACTGGGTTTTTCCTTTTCGGGGAGACCACCTTTGAAATGTCTTCATCTCGCATATACTTCAAAGCGATCTGATAAATTTTCTCCATGGACTTTACATCTTTGGAAGTCAGGTGCTTACGGAAGTCTCCTTCCAACAATCCAGCAATCAAGCACAAGCACACGACCTCTAGAGTTTGAGTGTTTACTTCCAAAAGCGCTTTGTTGAATCGGTCCAGGTAATCTCAGATGCTCTCACCTACCTTTTGTTCCACCCTCAATAGAGAAATTGGATGTTTTTCTTGGGTCCTTCTGGTGGTAAAGTAGGCCAAAAACTTGACCTTGCTGTCAACAAAGGAGGAGATCAATCCGAAGGGTAGCGTGTTAAACCACGCCATAGCTGGTCCCGACAAAGTGACCGAGAAAGCTTTTCATCAGATTGCGTCTTCGACTCCTTCTAAGTTCATCTTTGCCTTAAAGGCATCAATGTGCTCCTGAGGATCCATCTTTCCGTCATACTTCAAATCAATAGGTTTGTCAAAATGTTTTGGTAATCGTGCCAAAAGAACGTGGGAAGCGAATGGGGTTTGACCCATTATCACGTGTTCTCAAGACTATTTGTGCCTTTTAGGGCTAGGAATGTCTGTGGAGCTCTTTTCCTTTTAGTTTGGGCAGATCGTGATTCTTCTCGCGCCCGTCTATCTGCCCTTCGTGAATCATCATGCCATCGTGGCAACCTCCTCTCATCTCTTTGATGATGGGGTGAATGTGAGCCTCGTTGGTGGTCTCGCCCTTGTTCAGGGTTTCCAGAATTGTGCTCCTCGCGTTCCCTTGCTAGTCGACTTCAAGAATGATACTGTCTAAACAATGAGGGCTCGGCTAATCGTCGTTCAAGTTCCAATTGGTAACACTCTAGCTTTTGTACCTGATGTCGCATTTCCTACATGGCATGGTGATAGTCATCTCCGAGGCCAGCAAAATGGCGAACTTCTGTATGACGGGTTTTCGAGTTCAGGGCTCCCGTGTTTTCATAGCCGGGAGGTGCTTCTTCTTGACTTGATGTGACGTCAATCTCGTGTCTGTCTTCCCGGTGTTGGCTTTTCAATGGAGTTTCTAAATTGATCGCAGTGTGAATTCGATGTTTGTCCATGATTCTTAGCGAAGTAGGATCCCCACAGACGGCGCCAAATGTTTGTATTAGATGTGAGTTTACAAACTGAAGGGGTGAAAACTCGAGATCCTGACTCTGGTGTGCACAGAACCATGCCGGGTGGACAACCTACAAGACACTCCAATGCTAAACTCAGTAGTGTTTTTAGGTGATATGGATCAAGTGTCTTTACCTGTTGAGTCCCTTTCCCTTTTATCTCGGCCTCTTCGGATAGTGCTATTTTCCAGCATTTAGTGTCTTTTAATTCCGTCCTTAACGTCTGGATCTGACGGTTTCAGAATTTTCCACGCTATCGTTTTGGCGCGTCTAGTGGGTTATCGTAACGTCGGATTCTCATTTACTTGTGATTCCGTTGCGTTACTATTTCTTTAGAACAAATTTAAATCCTAACTAAAACTAAAACCAAATCTTATCTTAAAAGTAAGATAGATAACAAGAATTTAAATCTAAACTAACTTTAAACAATAATTCAAATTTAAGTTAAACTAACACCTAATCTTTCTAGAAAAATTTTACATTCACTAATCACTTAAAATCTTGGAGAATTTTAATTCGAAATGAGTCCTGGGAGTTAAATATTCTTGGCGTCGAACTTCAAGCGTCCAAGGGCGGCGTTGATGTTTGATTTTTCCTTTAGGAAGCTCCACGCCTAGCTTTGAAGTCCCATACCTGGAGTGAAGTGTATGCTTGAGCACATCCAAGCCGGGCGTGAAACCATGCAAGTTCGTGAACGCCCAGTGCTGCTCCTCCACATTTTTGGCACCGGGCTTGATACTTTGGGCGCCGGGCGCCACTTCCAGCGCTAAAT
The DNA here is from genome assembly GCF_000816755.2 of Arachis ipaensis. Lineage (NCBI taxonomy): Eukaryota > Viridiplantae > Streptophyta > Magnoliopsida > Fabales > Fabaceae > Arachis > Arachis ipaensis. The sequence goes on from NC_029788.2 coordinate 20,798,230, forward strand.
TTTACAACGAGAAGATGATGGTCATGGGTGTCTCAAATTAAACGTCCATTATAGATATATGTATATCATTTTAAAGTTCTGGATGTTAGCTTTTGAATGCTATTAGACTATCTCATTTGACCTCTATAGCTCAAGTTATAACCACTTGAGTATGAAGATGTCAGGATTAATAGCATTTGTAAATTATTCTTTAGTTATATTTAAAAAAAATAACCTATATCCACAATAATTTTAAAATAATTTCAAATTTATGTTTAGTTATGAAAATTTCATTTAAAATATACAAATATAAAAAAAGTAACTTAAATAATAAAAAAAAACTATTAAAAACATATATAAAAATTATTAAAAATCACGAGGCATCACACTTCATTTATTTTATTTTATTTTTTCTAAAAATATAATTTGATTAATACTTCTTTAAGCCCAT
>NC_029788.2:20798684-20828141 GCF_000816755.2 Arachis ipaensis
GTACCGACGTTGGAATCTTATATAAATAAGGGATTGGCCAAATAGCTTTCAATAATTTCAGAATCACATATGATCTGCGAAATTTAAAAAAAAAATAAAAAAATGTTAGATTCCTTACCCTTAAACATGTACGTATTTTATACAAGTTGAGTTGGGGCAAATTTATCTATATTCAAATGCTGTACGGCGATTTCATGATCCGACAAACTTTAAAGAGTGAACCTTGATTTGACGATAACGTAAAATGAACTATACTATATATTTCTTGTTTTTTTTTTTTTTAGATTAGATTTAATTAGATTGATGAGTGAACTATGGGAAACTGGGAATTGAGGGCGTGTATGGTGGATTCACACTCCACTGCCTTGAATCTTTGATCCACATGACTATATTAATTTTTTTAGTTAATATTTTCTTTTTATTCTTCTTAACCTTGCTCATCTATTATTTTATTGTCTAATCACTATTTAAAAAAAATAGTTCCCTATCAAAATCAAATTAAAAAATAATCTGATCAAATTGGATTGACCCATTTTTGGATTATTATATGTAATTAAGCCAAGAAGCAATAGCTCAAATGGCATAGTCTTTCCATACCCAATTAAGAAGTTGCGGGTTTGAGTCTCCATATCTTCGGTAAAAAAAGAATAAGCATGTAATTAAAGAATTCTTTGTTTATATATATATTTTTTAAACAAATATATTAATTGATTTTTGAATATAGAAAAGATATAATAAATATTTTAGATTAATTCTCTACTCTACAATCAATTTTTTAACTCACTCAATGTATTTTTTGCTTTGAACCTCTTTTATCCCACCAGAAATACATCATATCTTTTTGAATATCCTCCAAAAGAGCTTCAGACAATTTAAAGCAACTACTTTAATTAGCATTTTTCTCCACTTGATGACAAAAGAATTCTCTTCCAATATTGTAGCTTTATTTTGAGAAATTTTATCCTAAAATGTAATTGAAAGTCACTTTCTTTGATCTATGAACTATTATAGTAAACCAAGATACTTATCAATTTTCAACATGTGAAACTGAGAGAATGCTAGTCAAATAATTCTGAGTAGAAACTAGAGTATTTCTTTTGAAAAAAAAAAATGATTTCCTGACGTTACTCTAAGACTATTTGTCTCAATCATTTATTATTTTAAATATCTCATGAGAAAAATAATACAAACTCGTTTGTTAAAACCCTTTTTCAGTTTCTATCTGAGTCATTTTTATGTTTTTAGGATAAATATAAATTCATATCTTATCCCCTCTTTCTAATAAACTAAAACTTACCAATTAATTATTCACCCAGAAGAAATCCAATTGCCGGATATATAGTGTTCATAAAGGAACAGAAATAGGATGTAAGATTTTCAGTAGAAAAGAAGAGGACGACATGTTTTTCCTAGTAAGTATATATCCATTAAATTTTATTAGCCAATGAAGAGTGAAGGAGAGGGGAAAAAGAAAGGCTAAGCCAACGCACAATAATGAAAATCATCGACCATAAAGACAGGATGAAAATTCTTTTGAGTGATTAGAACTAAATTAATTACATGCTAGGTGATGATCACCCTACACAAAATCTTTTTTTATCAATTTTCCCTTAGATTTTTTCTTTCTTTTTATTTTGGTCAAGATTTTTTTCATTTATATATTGTATATTGTTAAACTCTGGCCAAATAATCCAATTCACTCTTGTAAAATAAGGAATGAAGTTTTTTCTGTCTACTAGCCTTTGTGTGTGTATGTGTGTTTTTTTTTCTCTCTTAATTTTTGGTGCGAGTTAGAGTTTATGTTTTTATGTTTGGGTTTTGGTCGGTGAGTACGTGGTTTAATTTGGATGAGCCACGGAATGAATAATGGATTTAAGGAAATACTCATGTTTTTTTTTTTGGGCGGCAGGAAATACTCATGTTTTGTGTGTTGGATTATTCCCATCATTATTTGGGCCAGATAGAGTGGATTAGGCCCACGCTTTAGTAGTGTTATCAAAATTGAACCGATTATTAAATCATTTTAACTATTGATTTATTGATTTAGATATTTAACTGATTCAAGGGTAGTTTAATCAATATGGATTGAAATTTTTATGGTGGGGATGAAAGAGATGGTATACAAGTATATACCCTAAGCCAACCATGTATACTTCTACCTTATTTATGTACCAGATAGTTGAATCTTCTTCTCTTTTAATAGGGATTTGTTTAATTTGTTGGACTGTGTCTAAAGAAAAAGAATACTAGAGCAGCTGATAATTTCACTCTGTTTTTGTTATTAGTTGGCGCACAAAGGTTGCACTCATTAGGTGTTATTCTAAAGGGGGCTACTTCCCAAACTAAGGATCTTTTCGAATTCTAACTAGGCTCTGTATGGTAAGCTTTCATTTGGCCCCTTCTCTAAAATTTTTTTCTCCCCAAAAGGCTTTACCAAGTCCTTGAGGATCTAGTTTCAATCTCCGCATTTAAAAATGAAGTGTATCTAAAATAATTGTTTTTGAAGACTTTGTAGAGGAAAGAGTCAGGATTAGTCATAAGACACCACCATTTTTTAGCTAGCATTACCAAGTTGAATGCTTTCAAATCTTTAAACTCCAAACCCCGAACTCACTCATGGCATTCTCTTTTCATTTTATTTCTGTCCCACAAGAATTGCATCATCATGTGGTGTAGTTCATTTATAGTGTTAGAACACTTAAAGTATCCTATAAAGTGTAAATTGATATAACTAAACCAACCGCTTTAATTAATACCTCTCGTCCGCTTGCTGATAAGAATGATTTCTTCTGGTGCGCCAACTTCTTTGCCACCTTCTCTTTAATGTAAGAAAATGTTGCCTTCTTCAATCTATTATTGACTGTTGGCAAAAGTCCCAATTATTTGTCGTGCACCCTATATTAGGAACTCCAATGAAATTGGCTATTGCTCTCTTGATGTGCGGCAATGTGTTTTTATTTAAAAACTGCAGATTTGGAGAAATTGATTTGCTACCCGCTTAGTCTTCCATATAGATGTAGTATAGAGAGAGATTAGGATAATTGTGTTGGGTAGTTCTACAAAATAGTAGTAAATCATCTACAAATAAAAGGTGATTGATAGGTGAACATCTACTATTCAGTCAAAACCTTTGAAAAAAGATTTTCTATTTTTCTTTGTAGAGTAAAAAGAATAATTCTGTTGTACATAACAGAAAAAGATATGAAAAGAGCGGGTCTCTTTGTCTGAGACCCTGCTTGGTTTGAACAAAGTAGTTGGTATACTATCCATATAACATAACAAGATAAAGTAGACATACAAGCCTTTATCCATCTAATTCATCTAGAGCGAAATCCCAATTTCTCTATCATAAATCATACAAAACTCTATTTCATCCTATCATAGATCATATTGATCATATGAATCTTTAATGCCATGTAAGTACCCTCATATATCTTGATTTTTAGAAAATGTATGCACTTATGAACAATAAGTATGTTATCACTAATAAGTCTCCCTTTTATAAAAGCATTATAATTTTCACTAATTAATATAATCACAAAGGATTGTAAATGGTGAACTAATACCTGATAAAAAAACTTGTTATAAATAAGAAAGAAAAAACTTCATTTCTTGGGTGTAAATACTTGTTGTATTTGCCAAAATACTGATTCTAATCCTAAACTTTTAGAAAAACACACAATACTTATATTTAGTGCTGCACACGCAGCAAAAAAGAAAACAAAACAGGAAGGAAAAAGAACAAAGAGGGAGATCAACAGAACAAAAAAGAGGAAAAAATATGAAAAATGAAGAAAGAAAGAAAGAAACAAAGAAAGAAAGGGAGGAAGGAGGAGGGAGGAGGCCAGTTGTCAGATCTCACCGCCGGTTGTTGTTCAACCATTAACAAATTTCTAATTTAAAGGGTCGAGTCACAATCTTACACAGATGATCATGAGTGTTATTTTGATACTATTTACCAAATTCATGTATTCGACGAATTTAACCATTAATATTTTTATTTCAAAGGATCAAACAACAAACAAGGATGATCATGGGTGTTATTGGATAATATTTATTAAACTCACATGTTTAACATAATCATTCGTCAATCCAACAAGAATCATCATGAGTATTATTTGATAATATTTATCAAATAATTCACCTTGCAACAAATTTAACAAATTTTCATTTCAAAAAGTCAAGGCTTAAACTCACAAAAATGATAAATGATTTCTTCTTTTTTTATCCTGATTTTGAGTTTGACTTCTCTAAAAAAATTTTACTGTAATATAAACATTCTTGGCTAAAAATAGTTGATTTTTATAAAAAAAAATACCTTTAATTCACACAAAAGGTATAAGAAGTAAGAGAGAAGACAAAAATATGGAATTTGAAGGTTTTCAATGACTTAGGAAAGAGAAATTAAATTTAGGACTAATTTTTAAGCTTTTACAAACTTGAACACCAAAATAGATTATGAAATTTTTTTACTGTTGTGTCTATGATAACTATTATGTAAGAGATAATTTATTTTTATCTCATAACAAACGAAATAAAAATAGAGCAGAAAAGAGAACAGTATTGGTGTGAAATTTTCCAAAATCACAACTTGGCAAGTACACCGAATCATATCAAGTAATAATTCGGTGAGTGGGTTATTATTTCCATGAGGATTAATGGGCTAAGCAAGCAATGGTTAATTGATTATTCTAGTTAGACAATCAAAACTTGATATGAGAGATGCAAACAGAAACTTATATAATAAAAACAGTGAGCAACAATAATCAGAGAAAAGTAATATGGATTGAAAAAAGTATCTTTGTGGAATATCCTACAAATAAATACTCATATGCCTTTGGATCAAATTTTCCCAAATTATCTTTGTTATTTAGAACAAAACATTTGCATCCAAAGATATGTAAGTAATTTAAATTTGGTAGGTGACATTTCCAAAGTTCATAAGGTATTTTCTTCAAAAATTTTCTTATGATAGTTCCGTTCAAAATGTGGTAAGCAGTGTTAACCGTTTCAAGCCAAAGGAATTTTGGAACATTACTCTCACAAAGCATGGCTCTTGTCATTTCTTGAATACTTCTATTTCTTCTTTCCATGACACCATTTTGTTGTGGTGTCCTTGGACAAGAGAAGTTGTGAGATATTCCAAATTCCTCACAAAAGGATTCAAATAATTGGTTTTCAAATTCAGTTTCATGATCACTTCTTATAGAAGATATCTTTAAATCCTATTCATTTTGAACTTTCTTACTAAAAATTTCAAAGGCCGAAAATGCTTCATTTTTGTGTGTAAGAAATAAAACCCAACCAAACCTAGAGTAGTCATCCACAATTACTAAACCATAATATTTACCACATAAGCTTTGAGTTCTTGTTGGACCAAATAAATCAATATGTAGCAATTCAAGTGGTCTTTTAGTAGAGATGTCTTCCTTTGATTTAAATGAACTTTTTGTTTGTTTTTCCATTTGACAAGCATCACAAGTGATGTCTTTTTTAAACCTTATCAAAGGAAGACCTCTTATACTAATCCTTTCTTGACAAGCTTGTTTCTTTGAAACATACTAGCATGGCCCAATCTCTTGTACCATAGCCACTTTTCAGATTCTTTAGAATGAAAAAAATCTATATTTTGATCTTTTAGTTCATCAAGAGTAAGTCCATACACATTATCACAACGCTTAGCAGTAAACAACACTTCATTGGTCTTTTCATTTACACCACAGCATTCCAATCTTTTAAAAATCACCAAATAACCTAAGTCACACAATTGACTTATACTCAAAAGATTATGCCTTAAGCAATCTACCAAGAAGACATCATCAATGAAGGTAGATTGATTGTTACCTACTTTTTCAACAGTCACAATTTTATCTTTTCCATCATCTCCAAAGGTCACAAAGCCTCCATCATGCTTGTTTAGTTTGATGAAGAAAGTTGACCTTCTAGTCATGTGCCTTGAGCATCCACTATCCAAGTACCACATATCCTTTTTGTTCTTGGATGCTCAGCAAATCTGCATTAAAACTTCAAGTAACCTTAGGTATCCAAATTAATTTAGATCTTTTGAAGTTAATCCACCTTGGTTGTCCAAGTGCATTGAAATCACAGACAACATTGTAAATTTGGTTTCCCACTATTCTTTTTTCAATGAAGCATTGTGAGTGTGAGTGACCAAATTTCTTACAATTAAAACAATGATTTCTGATGCATGTTGCTGAAATGGAGGTGAGTTATGATGCTGGAAATGATTAAAGGACTGAAATTTTCTGGTTTTTGGAAGAGGTGCATTTCTTTTAACAAAATGATTTTTGTTATGATTGTTCCTTTTTGCAAAAGCATTCCAACCAAAATTTTTGAAAGTGTTTTGCCTTCTTGAAGATGAGGTTCTATTGTTAAATGTTGGTTTTTTGAATGTAACCTTATTGTTTGGAACATAGCCTAGACCCGACTTGTTAGAAACAGTTTCGGTTCTTGAAGACAAAGCATTTTTATTTGAAAATGAACTTTCAGAATTTTCTTCATATATTGGAACATGTCCCAAAACAAATTTGTCCATGTTGGACTTAGTTTTCGATGAAGAGGTCAAAAATATTGTAGGAGATCTATCAAAAATAGCATCATCATTTGTCACATATCCTAAACCAGATTTTTCAAACAATGGTCTTTGACTTGCAAGTAATTTGTCCAAGTTGCTAGAACTTTGAGCAAATTTTGCTAAGTCACCATTCAATCTTTTAATCATTTCATTTAGTCTTTCATTTTCAGCAATAAGCTCTTGAGAAAGATCCACAATGTGCTTTCCTTTTATTTTTTCAAGTTCAGATTTTAAAAATCTGTTTTCTTGAATAATATCCAAAGCACATTCAGTTTCCTTCACCTTTTCTTTCAAAAATTCATTTTCAACTTTCAACATTTCTTTTTCAGATTTATATTTACTGTATTTTTCCAGCAGTTTTGAAGAATTTTATGTGAGATCATCAATTATAACATGTAAATCATCTATGGATAAGTCATAGTAATTTACCTCATCAAGTTGATCATCACCAGCCATAAAGAAAATTTGTGCTTCGCATTCGGAGTCTTCTTCCTCATCCGAATCATTCTCAAGATCTTCCCAAGATGCCATGAGCACTCTTTTCTTTTCTTTTCTTTCTTTCCTTTTTCTTCCTTCTTGAGCTTCGGACAGTTGAACTTAAAATGTCCAACCTCCTTGCAATGATGACAAATCACCTTGCTCAAGTCATTCTTGTATTCCTTTGAGCTTGAACCCTTTTACTTGCCTTTGTTCCTCGTTAGCCTTCTAAGTCTCCTAGCAAAAAACACTAGTTCATCATCTGAAAAACCATCACTAGACTCACTCTCTTTTGATTCTATTTTTGACTTAAAGGGCTATTCCCTTTTTCTTTGTGTCCGGGTTAGTATGTGTGGCTTCATAGGTAAGGAGTTTTCCTCTCAACTTATCATAGGTTATAGGGCTTAGGTTATTACTCTCGGCTAGGACAGTGGCTGTTGTTTCCCATTCCTTTGTGACGCTTCTAAGGAGTTTTCTTACTAGGATTTGTTCTGAGTAGGTTGTACCCATAGCATCAAGGTTGTTGATTATGATTGAGAATCTCTCAAACACTTCATATTAAACATCTCGTACTCTTTTTGTAGCATATCAATCCTCATTTCTTTGACCTGTTTAGTGCCATCGTGTGTAACCTGGGGTTTCTCCCATATTTCTTTGGCTGTCTTGCATCTAGACACCTTTCGGTACTCTTCAAAGCTGACAGCACAGTGAAGAAGGTTGATGCTTTGGCATTCAGCTCCACTTTCTTCTTGTCGTCGTCATTCCATTCAGTTTCTTCTTTTGGAGTCATAACTCCATCAGCACTTATTTTTGTTGAAATCTTGGGGCCGCTTACAATAATCTTCCATATGTTGTAGTCAATGGATTGGATAAAGATCTTCATTCTCTCTTTCCAGTAGGCATAGTTCTTTCCGCTAAAGAAGGGAGGCCTATTGTTTGACTGGCATTCAGTTAGAGTGTAGGCAACTGTGGTTGTACCCAAGTTGTTCACCATTGGACCTTTTCTCCAAGCGGTGAAGCTTGATTCTTGAGACCTTGGCTCTTGATACCAATTGAAGATTGTAGAAGGCTTAAAGAAGGGGGGTTGAATCTATGGCCTTCTTTTACTTTAATGAAATAACCCTTTAATTACAAACTTTCAATCTGAATCTGTTTGAACTCAGCAGCGGAAAATTTATGAGAAATCAGAAAATAGAACAAAGAAGAGAAGAGAGAAGCTGACACCATCATGTATCCTGGTTCAGTTGCCTTGTGCAATGCAACCTACATCCAGTCTCCACCACAACAGTGGTAAATTTTTCACTATAGTTAAAGTATTACATACACCAATGCCAAAGGATTGACACAATACTTTCCCTCTCAAGTTCTAACCTAACTTGACTTAGTTATGCTAATACCTAACTATTCACTCTTAGTGCTTACCCAACTAAGAAAGGGGTACCTCACAGGTACAAGACACAAGACACAATAATCAACCTAAAGAAATCTGAAATCACTATAGGCTTTTTACTCAAGTGTATCACTCAGCCTTTTTATCACTCTTTGGCTTTTACTTGATCTCTCTCTTTATGCCTTTTTACACTCAAGAAATTGCAGAAAGATATACATTAAAAATAAATTACAATCTATAAAACATGAAGGAGATTGATGCTTCAACAACCTCTATTGCTATGTGATGAACCAGATTTGCTTAACTCTGATTTTGTTCCTCATTCTGGCGGAATGCTCCTTTGACTAGAAAACACTGTCCAAGTTGATGAACTCTCCTCAAAGAAGTCGTCTCAGAACTCAAACTCAAAAATACTGGTTCTCTCTCCTTGCTTCAGTGGAAACAAAATTTTTCTTTTTGTATCTCCTTGCATGTTGCTTAGATGCTCTCTTCCAAGTCAACCCTCGAGCTTTGTGCTACACCAGCTTAGCCGTTCACTTTCTTCCATTAATCCCCAAATTAGAATTTTGGAACAGATCCCTTTTACTTGACCGAAAGACTCAGAATAGCAAAGAAGAAAAGTTTTTCAATGGCAATCCCACATCTAAATCCTTGAGATACTACTTGGTCCCTAAGAAATAATCTTGGCTTTTGATTCACAGCAGTGTATCTCAGAAATCACTTTTTCCATATATCTTAAAATGAAGTCGCAGAGAGTTGGAGAAGGAGGGATGAAAGTAAGATGCATGTAAAAGGAAATGAATCACCTTTAGCCTCTAACTTAGCTTGATGTGGTTTGATTTGGGTGATTAGACCTCAACCTTTTTGCTTAACCTTTCTCTTTCTTTCTTCTTCGATGATTGACTTAGAAACGAAGCACTCTCTCCTCTGAGTTCTGTCCGAATTGAAAAAGGAACGTTGCTTTGGAAGCAAGCACTTGGAGAGATTAGCTTGAGAGAATCACATTGGGTTTAGGTTGGCTTTGATCAAATTGACCCTGTTGAATTTCTTGCTTTGTTTTCTTTGGGCTTCCTTTGTTTAGACAGCCCACCAACATATTCATTTTGTTCCATAATGGGCTGCTGCAATAGTAAATTTTTGGCCTGCATCACTTAAACAATATGATCAAAACTAATTGGGTAATTAACCCAATAAAATTAATGTTTGTCATCATCAATTATGTTAGTTAATTTCTTAACTCAACATGGTGCAATGTGGCACACCTTTGTTGTGGCCTCCTTGGGATTTCCTAGGTTTCGGCCCAGCGTTTGCACGCTTAGACACGCCACTACATGCCCATAAAGAGTGACAATACCGACGTGTGATGGCATTTTGCAGTATGACACACCTTCGATGGGGGCTTTAGAGTGCTCTCCTGGAAAATGGCCCAGCGTGCACATGTAACACCCAAATTAGCCTAAACGTTACCTTGCGTCGTTAATCAGAGATTATGACAGTTCTAAGCTCATACATAATATATATATATATATATAGAGAAAGAATAGTATAATCTAAAAGCCTGATGAAGGATATAGCTCAAAAACAGGATTTAAAAGCGCAGAACGTACTAAAGAAGCTTCTAACTTAAGGCACAAGATATCCTGATGAAGGATATAGCTCAAAAACAGGATTTAAAAGCGCAGAACGTACTAAAGAAGCTTCTAACTTAAGGCACAAGATAAAGATATAGTATAACAAAGATAATAGTATAATATCATGATAATCTAGCCACGGCTCGTAGAGTTTAACCCGACTAGCCATATACAGACATACAGAAATCAGACGGTAAAATCAGCTTATACAAGCTTTCTCTCTCAAATACAAGCTTCTAGGCCAAAAATAAAATACAAAAACGAGAGATATATAAAAAAAATAAATCAAAAGACTCCAAGAGTAACAGGATCATCCGCTTCTATCACCATCCAAACAACTCACTGAGGTGGGTTACGACTTGCATCTGAAAAACACAACGAAAAATATGGTATGAGAAACGGAGGTTCTCAGAATGGTAACAGTGCCCAGTGATGTAGGATATAAGACCCCGGGATGCTAAAGGCAATCCTAGACTTCATATTCATCATCGAGATTCAATCTTAAGGCATACTAAAACAATAAGCATAATTTATACAAATCTTAACATAAATAAACAGGGTACTCTATCTTAAGGGATTTCTATTATAACCAAACACCACTGTCCCACAGCCTTCACCAACGTATCCTCCATGCGATCCCATCGCCACCACCTTCCGAACCTCCTCAATCCCAGTAGAAATCACAATTAATTGCAATGCAAGTAAAACACGAGTAGAAGCATATAAGGCAAGTAATTCAAGTAAGCAAATAGGCATGTTATTCAATTAGGCATACAATTGCAAGTCGACAAAGCAAACAAACAGATAGAAAATGCACATGATGAATGTCTATCCTACTGGCTGTGATATCACATTGTCGGTTCAACTGCCAACCCGACACATCTCCATGGAGACGTCGCCCTTCGGAATCATCATTGGGAACCCCCGAGATATAGTGCTCGGATCACTGTCCATGGTTTTGTGCCTGCACACTCTATTGATCAGAAGGAATGCGAGCGGGATACTCTTGCCACAGACCTCACATCTCAACGCAAGCGGGATGAACCACCGCTCTTATGCCGCCGCCGCTACCCCGACAGGCGGGATCCAACCTCGTCCCCGCCAAGCGCATAGCATATCAACAATTCTCAGTACAAATCAGTACTTCAGTGGTTTTCAGAAAAATTTTCAGCATACTTGGATCCATCATCTCATTCAGAGTCCTCGACTCATCTCAACCACTGTTAATTCATATTTCAGTTCCGAACTCAACAGTTCATCAGTTCTCATTTTACATACCAGTCTACCTTCACACGTCATCAAACCATCCTTAGTACATCCGAAACCTAGGCCTCCGTTTTCTAATTTTTCCAAAACAACGTCAACTAAATCTCTCAAGTTCTTCCCCATGATATCATACCCAAAATTATGTCCAACAGCCTTAAAATGGTGTCATAGAAGCTTATAATCTTGTTAGGGAGATGAAATAGTTGAAAACAAACTTAAATTTGAGAAACAGGACGTGTACGTTCGCACAGGGGTGTGCGTGCGCATGCCCAGGAAGATTTTTAAAAGTTTGCATACGCACAGGGGTGTGCATACGCACAAGTATGAAAATTCATAAGTCTGTTCACTCGCACAAGCTGTGCTAGCGCTCGCAACAGACTGAACTTCCTAACGTGTGCGTGCGTACAGGGCTATGCGTACGCACAGGTTGCAATTCCTCATTGGTGTGTGCGCACACAAGCTGTGCCAGCGCTGCAAACAGCGAGCCTTCCCCTACATGTGCGTATGCACAGGTCTGTGCATGCGCACAGGTTAAAATTCTCGCAGGGTTGTGCATGCGCACAAGGCTGTGCGTGCGCACATACCAGAAATCATAAAATTCTGTAACTTTGTAGAATTTCAGATTTTTACACCAATTTTTCAATGATCATAACTTCCTCTACAAAAATCCAAATCTTACAAACTTTATATCAATTTAAAGGGTTTTCAATGGACTTTAATTCTAAACAAATTTCAACCAATTTTGAAAACTGAGGCATAAGTTTTGATCAGACAAAGTTCACCAAAAACCAACTTTTACCAAATATCACACTTTACCAAATTTTCCGAATTCCTCAAACCACATCCAACCAAAACAATACCAAACTCCCATTTTTCATCAAAATCAATCCTTTGTGTCATATTACACTAATCTTACCACATTTTCCTTCACATATTATTCTCAACCTCAATATCACATATCCACCAATCATCATTATATCACTATCAATTTTTATCATCAACTAAACCATGATTCATATTAATAATTAGCAATATTCATTCATCCAAATTCATCATATCTCAACTTCATCACTTAACAACAACAACATCATCAATTTATTATACATCATCAACCCAAACAATCATCAACAACATATAATTTCCAAACCTATCCTATGGGTCACTAGCCTAACTGTGCATGAATATTATATATTATATAGAAGAAACCAAAACCATACCTTGGCCGATTTTTAATATGTCCTTAACCTAAATTTGAGCACAAGCTAGGCTTTCCAACACAATCCAAGCCACCAACAATCACCAACAAGCTCCAACAAGTTCCAATAATCACAACTTCAAGCTATAACACATAATTTACAATAATTCAACCTAGGGCTCAATATAAACATAATCTCACAAGGGTTTCAAGAGATCTTACCTTATCCAACAGTTTTGGATGTCAAAACCAATACTAACCAAAGGTTAGAGTGTACCTAAACACCCAAAAATAACAAAACGTTACTTAATAAAAAACCCTAAACTCGAAATTTTGAAGAGAATAACTGAGAAGGATTCGAGATTTTCATACCAATTTCTTGAATGGGTTTTGTAGAGCTCTCCACAAGGAACGCGTGGCCGCAAACGGTGCGGTGATCGGAGCTTTGTAGCTCAAGATATGAGCTTGAGAAGTTAAGAATGAATAGTGCTCATGGGGGATTCTTCTTCTTCCCCTTTTTAGCTGTGTGAGTGTGTTTGTAAGTGTGTTATGTTGAAATGGGTTCACTTGTGAACCCTTTTATATGTTGGGCTTGGGCCCAATTTGGGCCGGTCCATCCCATTAGCGTTTTTAGCCCATTTGGCCTAACTTTGGTTCAAACCTTTAAAATTAACGTCCGGTTTTTTACTTCTCTTATTTTTCTAAGGTTTTTGACTATTTTCACTTTTTCTCGCGCATTACCGGGCAGACTTGAACCGGTTCGACTGTCAGTTCACAGTTTTTCGCAGAAAATACATTTTCTGACTCAGAAAAAGTCACTGAGTCCAAAAATCATATTTAAATCCTCTGATTCTCGTTTTAACTTTTCGGTTTCTATTTTGGGGCAATTAATTATCTAATTTGGTGATTAATTAAGTGCGGTTCTTACACTTTCCCCACCAAATAAGAAAATTTGCCCTCAAAATTTGGATCACCCCATCATCATCCTTAAACGTTCCCTCAACTTAAACCTACCGCTCACCATTCACCTTTTCATTCCTCCATGTGACCTCAATACTCTATTTACATTCTTTTGTCTTATTTATAATGTTATATCTTAATCGAATTCAAGCCTATGACGTACTCATCCTTCTCACTCTTAGATTTCCTTAATTCAACCTCAACATAATATTTGCATTCAGTTATCACCCAATTCTAATTTATTCGCCTACCCTCATCTTCATAGCTTATCCCCTCATCCTAATCTTACTGTCACCATTTGACTTAGTTTTTAGAAAACCATTACTTACATTAACACACAAACTCTTCAAGTATTTAAGCCTAAGATACGTTTAGTCATCTTCCTACGACCTCTACTCATGACTATCATGTGCTATTGCATACCACAAGCTTCTGTTGCACTACTCTGATTTTTTAGCCACTAGCTAACTAACTAATCCAAATATCCAATCAAGTCATACATCCCTCATCGGATTACAAATCCTAGGCTTACTTTTGAACTCTCCCAACTTGACCCTAATAGTGTTCACACTTATCCTAAGACCAATTCATAACTTAGTGCTTTATAAGGCCTCTGTGCCTAATTCTGGTCTTAAACGATTTTCTACAGCTCCAATTACAATATCCATCAATTCCAACCATTCAACACTTCCAAAGCCTAGGAACAGTTCTTATACTAGCCACAGTTTTAATACCACCCACTCAACCACGCTCAATCATTTCAACACCTAAAATATTCTATTCTCCATTTTCTTTACTCATTTGACAAAATTCTAAGGTCCTCAATACCACCACACCCTTTATTCTGTATCTAAATGTCCAATTCATCTACAATTGCACCAATGTATACAATTCAACCTTCCTTAGACATCCTAAACAACTAATAAACTTCTACATATTATACTAAAATCAAATATTAAACTCATCCAAAAATTCAAGTCTAAATTTATTCTTACTTATTTTCTTCTTTTCTAATTACCTCTGCACTCAATAATTCACCATGTGCCAAACGTCATATTAACTATCTTATGATCTACACGTGAGAACCAAAACCAAACATGATTATCCCTAGGTAGTAGCTTAACTCCCAACTGTAGTCCTTGAGTAATTTTCTCCATCTTCATGGAGGTAGTTCCCCTTGCTCCACATCTTTAACACAAGTATAAACACAGCAGGCTCCAGATTGTGAGTCAGAGATTTTACTTCGTATGGCCTCAACCATCGCCACACACCAACCATTACCTCCTAATGCTACGTCGATACGCACTCCAAGACTTTCAACGAGGCGTTATCCTAGATCCTAACTGGTTCCTAAGGTTTACATAACACAAGTACCAGTGATGTAGCTAATCGTTCTTTCAAGTTCTTGAGGAATTACAATTTGGCATTTGAGCCAATGGAGCATCCTTGTGTATCAATTTAGTCATAGGTAATGCTATTCGTAAAAGTAAGGCTTCACAACTCTTCATAAGATTGCACGCTCACTGGTTTCATCCTTCGTGTTCAGAAGTTGCGTCCTAAGGAAATAACTTATCGATGGTTACGTCTAAGGATGGTATGTAATGCCAAATTAAGCCCAAGTTATTTGAAGAGATACCTAGCTCAAGAGAAAGCAAACAATTTTGAATGGTACCCGTAAGAAATTGAAAAGGTACATTATGTTGTGTTCAGACAAGGTTGTAGAGAATAAGAAAATGAACCAGAAGGAAAAATTAAAGTGCACCTCAAGAAAGAGATTCCAAATTAAGAATCTTTGAAGAAAACAATATGGCACGTTGAATCAAAATGTGTCCCTGCAGATTTTATCACTAGTCCCTGAATAAAGATGGCTTTAGGCTCATGCCAAGGGGTACGAGTTTCGGGCGAAGATACATGCGAGCAATGAATAGGATTTGAAAATGTTCAAACTACTTATTAACAAGGACCGCAGAATAAGGTACTTCAACTCAGGTTACAAAAGAAAGAAAGAAAGATCGGGTCACACGTATTTATTGGTAATTTCTCTCTTATTAGGTCTCTCATTGCCATCCTCCTCCTCCGGCAGCGATATACTTGGTACTTCTTACGAAAAAATGATCGGTCCTAAGCCTGATGTTCGACCTGATATTCCTAGTCCTAATTTCTTACCCCCATCATAAGCTAGAAAAAGAGAGTCGAGTTACAACCTCCTAAACATCATTAAAACTCGGTTAGTAATTTTATCGTTATCTCAAATTGGAGATCCTCAATCCCGTCACTGAGACCGGTTCGCATCATGGCCCTTCTTGTAGGAACAACGTATAGAGATATGCCCTGACAATCCACAGCGGTAACTTCCACCGAACCCAGCCATGCACGACATTTTCGGGTGGTATCTTCCACATCTCTGGCACCTTAACTCTTCTTGTTGAGCCCACGCCTGTTTGCCTACTCCTCTCGCCCTATGATACTTGTCATGGTTAGTCTTTTCGATATGCCCTTGACCTTGGAGTTGTTGAGGGGCACGTCTACCCATCTTGAAATTCCGGCCTCTTAATGGAACATACTTCCCACAAACTTTACCACTGATACTGCCACGAAAATTTCTCTCCAAAGTCGCCTCCTTGGCATAATCTTCAACAATTGTTCCCTTGTCCACCAATTCAGAGAATCTCCTAATCTCCAATGGGGCCACAACACACATGATATCTTCCCTCAGCTCTACTTCGTATTTGACACATTTCCATCCCTCATAGGACTCAGGAGTACCCTGAATTATTCTCGAGGACCTACAGAGTATGCAATGAAGCACAATCGGTCCATCCCTCAAGCTCACGAGGACGAACCGCTTTGATACCACTAAATGTAACACCCCAATTAACCCAAGCCTTACCTCTAGTCGTAAAGCAAGGGTTAACCAAAGGTTACGACAATTCTAAGGCTTATACATATTTATATAGAAAGAATAATATAATCTAGAAGCCCGATGAAGGAATCGATGAGGAGAAGACGAGTGACACGATTTTGGAAGTAGACACATGGAAACCGCCACTAAGGTCAATGAAAGGAAAAGAAGAAGTATGTTCAAGAACCGCCGATAACAGCCCGCAAACATTATTGTCTTCGTCATCATCTAGGAGGCACAGTGCTCCTTCCATGGCAATGCAGGGCACCCCAACTACATGTCTAACACGCACTCTTCTAGAGCTAAGGTTAGATCACAGAGTGCACCAAGATAGAGACTTGATTATGATAGATACAGATATGCTTGTTCCAATAATACTCTTCTTCATTATCATTCACATTTAAGGAGTAAGGTGTCAAGTAGACGTTCCAATAGAATTGGGGTTACCAATTTAAGGTGACATTGCTTGCATGCATGTCTTTGAATATATCTTTATGCACACTAAATAATAATATTCATTATCAATGCTTTTGTAATTTCTCATCAAGCTATATATAGTAACGGACTAAGCTGTCTTGTCTACAACTATTCCTCTTAGCAAAAAGGTACATTGCTAGCTACTCTCAAATTTCATGTATAAATTCTTGCCTATATTGTAACACCCTAATTAGCCTAAGCTTTACCTCGCGTCGTAAAGCAAAGGTTAATCAGAGATTACGATAGTTCTAAGATCATACATAATATATATATATTATAGAAAGAATAGTATAATCTAGAAGCCTGATGAAGGATATAGCTCAAAAATGGGATTTAAAAGCGCAAAATGTACTAACGAAGCTTCTAACTTAAGGCACAAGATATAGATATAGTATAACAAAGATAATAGTATAATATCATGATAACCTAGCCACGGCTCATGGAGTTTAATCCGGCTAGCCATATACAGACATACAGAAACTAGACGGTAAAATCAGCTTATACAAGTTTTCTCTCTCAAATACAAGCCTCTAGGCCAAAAACAAAATACAAAAGTAAGAGATATATAACAAAATAAATCAAAAGACTCCAAGAGTAACAGGATCCTCCGCTTCTGTCACCATCCAAACAACTCACCGAGGTGGATTGCGACCTGCATCTGAAAAACACAATGAAAAATATGGTATGAGAACCAGAGGTTCTTAGTATGGTAACAGTGCCAAGTGATGTAGGATATAAGACTCTGGGATGCCAAAGGCAATCCTAGACTTCATATCCATCATCGAGATTCAATCTTAAGGCATACTAAAACAATAAGCATAATTTATACAAATCTTAATATAAATAAACAGTGTACTCTATCTTAAAGGATTTTTATTCTAACCAAACGCTGCTGTCCCACAGCCTTCACCAACCTATCCTCCATGCAATCCCATCGCCACTGCCTTCCGAACCTCCTCAATCCCAGTAGAAATCACAATTAATTGCAATGCAAGTAAAACACAAGTAGAAGCATATAAGGCAAGTAATTCAAGTAAGCAAATAGTCATGTTATTCAATTAGGCATACAATTGCAAGTCGACAAAGCAAACAAGTAGACAGAAAATGCACATGATGAATGTCTGTCCTACTGGCTGTAATATCACATTATCGGTTTAACTGCCAACCCGACACATCTCCATGGAGACGTCGCCCTTTGGAATCATCATTGGGAACCCCCGAGATATAGTGCTCAGATCACTGTACAGGGTTTTGTGCCTGCACACTCTATTGATCCGATGGGATGCGAGCGGGATACTCTTGCCACAGACCTCACATCTCAACGCAAGCGGGACGAACCACTGCCCTTACGCCGCCGCCGCTACCTCGACAGGAGGTATCTAACCCCGTCCATGCCAGGCGCATAGCGTATCAACAATTCTCAGTACAAATCAGTACTTCAGTGTTTTTTAGAAAATATTTTCAGTATACATGGATCCATCATCTCATTTAGAGTCCTCGACACATCTCAACCACTGTCAATTTACATTTCAGTTCTAAACTCAACAGTTCATCAGTTTTCATTTCACATACTAGTCTACCTTCACACGTCTTCAAACCATCCTTAGTACACCCGAAACCTAGACCTCTGTTTTCTAATTTTTCCAAAATAACGTCAACTAAATCTCTAAAGTTCTTCCCCATGATCTCATACCCAAAATTATGTCCAACAGCCTTAAAATGGTGTCATAGAAGCTTATAATCTTGTTGGGGAGGTGAAATAGTTGAAAACAAACTTAAAATTGAGAAACAGGACGTGTGCGTCCGCACAGGAGCGTGCGTACGCACGCCCAGGAAGATTTTTAAAAGTGTGCGTACGCACAGGTACGAAAATTTATAAGTCTGTTCACTCACACAAGCTGTGCTAGCACCCCCAACAGACTGACCTTCCCAACGTGTGCGTGCGCGCGCACAAGATTGTGCGTACGCACAGGTTGTAATTCCTCATTGGTGTGTGCGCGCATGATGAGCGGATAATCTATACGCTTTTTGGCATTGTTTTTAGGTTGTTTTTAGTATGTTTTAATTACTTTTTATTATATTTTTATTAGATTTTTAATAAAAATCATATTTCTGGATTTTACTATGAGTTTGTGTGTTTTTCTGTGATTTCAGGTATTTTCTGGCTGAAATTGAGGGACCTGAGCAAAATCTGATTCAGAGACTGAAAAAGGACTGCAGATGCTGTTGGATTCTGACCTCCCTGCACTCGAAGTGGATTTTCTGGAGCTACAGAAACCCAATTGGCACGCTCTCAATTGCGTTGGAAATTAGACATCCTGGGCTTTCCAGCAATATATAATAGTCCATACTTTGCCCGGGTTTTGATAATGCAAACTGGCGTTTAAACGCCAACTTTCTACCCTATTCTGGCGTTAAACGCCAGAACTGGCATAAAAGCTGGAGTTAAACGCCCAAACTGGCACCAAAGCTGGCATTTAACTCCAAGAAATTTCTCTATATGTGAAAGCTTCAATGCTCAGCCCAAGCACACACCAAGTGGGCCCGCAAGTGGATTTCTGCATCATTTACTCATTTCTGTAAACCCTAGATTACTAGTACATTATAAATAGGACCTTTTACTATTGTATTTTCATCTTGGTTATTCTGGTTTTTCCTCTGGGGCCGAAGCCAATGACCACCCTTATCACTTATGTATTTTCAACGGTGGAGTTTCTACACCCCATAGATTAAGGTGTGGAGCTCTGCTGTTCTTCATGAATCAATGCAAAGTACTACTGTTTTTCTATTCAATTCATGCTTATTCTTATTCTAAGATATTCATTCACACACAAGAACATGATGAATGTGATAATTATGTGACACTCATCATCATTCTCACTTATAAACGCGTGCCTTACAACCACTTCCGTTCTACATGAAAACAAGCTTGAATGTGTATCTCTTGGATTTCTAATCTAAGATTAAAACCTTCGTAGTATAGGCTAGAATTATTGGCGGCCATTCTTGAGATCCAGAAAGTCTAAACCTTGTCTGTGGTATTCCGAGTAGGATCTGGGATGGGATGACTGTGATGAGCTTCAAACTCGCGAGTGTTGGGCGTAGTGACAGACGCAAAAGGATCAATGGATCCTATTCCAACATGAGTGATAACCGACAGATGATTAGCCGTGCGGTGACAGCGCATTTGGACCATTTTCACTGAAAGGACAGACGGTAGCCATTGACAATGGTGATCCCCCAACATATAGCTTGCCATGGAAGGGAGTATGAATGATTGGATGAAGGCAATAGGAAAGCAGAGGTTCAGAAGGAACAAAGCATCTTCATACGCTTATCTGAAATCCCACCAATGAATTACATAAGTGCTTCTATCTTATTTTTTGTTTTAATTATATTTCAATTATCAAAATCCCATAACCATTTGAATCTGCCTGACTGAGATTTACAAGGATGACCATAGCTTGCTTCAAGCCGACAATCTCCGTGGGATCGACCCTTACTCACGTAAGGTATTACTTGGACGACCCAGTGCACTTGCTGGTCAGCTGCACGGAGTTGTGTGAAAAGTGTGCGATCACGATTCCGTGTACCAGCGCACAAGCTGTGCTAGCGCTGCAAACAGCGAGCCTTCCCCTGCATGTGCATACGCATAGGTCTGTGCGTTCGCATAGGTTAAAATTCTCGCAGGGTTGTGCGTGCGCACATACCAGAAATCATAAAATTCTGTAACTTTGCAGAATTTTAGATTTTTACACCAGTTTTTTAATGATCATAACTTCCTCTACAAAAATCCAAATCTTACAAACTTTATATCAATTTAAAGGGTTTTCAATGGACTTTAATTCTAAACAAATTTCAACTAATTTTGAAAACTGAGGCATAAGTTTTGATCAGACAAAGTTCACCAAAAACCAACTTTTACCAAATATCACACTTTACCAAATTTTCCAAATTCCTCAAACCACATCCAACCAAAACAATACCAAACTCCCATTTTTCATCAAAATCAACCCTTTGTATCATATTACACCAATATTACCACATTTTTCTTCACATATTATTCTCAACATCAATATCACATATATCACATATCCACCAATCATCATTACATACATCACTATCAATTTTTATCATAAACTAAACCATGATTCATATTAATAATCAGCAATATTCATTCATCCAAATTCATCATATCTCAACTTCATCACTTAACAACAACAACAACAACAACATCAATTCATTATACATCATCAACCCAAACAATCATCAACAACATATAATTTTCGAACCTATCCTATGGGTCACTAGGCTAAGTGTCCATGAATATTATATACTACATAGAGGAAACCGAAATCATACCTTGGCCAATTTCCAATATGTTCTTAACCCAAATTTGAGTACAAGCTAGGCTTTCTAACACAATCCAAGCCACCAACAATCACCAACAAGCTCCAACAAGTTCCAATAATCACAACTTCAAGCTATAACACACATAATTTACAATAATTCAACCTAGGGCTCAATATAAACATAATCTCACAAGAGTTTCAAGAGATCTTACCTTACCCAACAATTTTGGATGTCAAAACCAATGCTAACCAAAGGTTAGAGTGTACCTAAACACCCAAAAATCACAAAATCTTACTTAATCAAAAACCCTAAACTCGAAATTTTGAAGAGAAAAACTGAGAAGGATTCGAGATTTTCTTACCAGTTTCTTGAATAGGTTTTGTAGAGCTCTCCACAAGGAATGCGTGGCCGCAAACGGTGCGGTGATCGGAGCTTTGTAGCTCAAGATATGAGCTTGAGAAGTTAAGAATGAATAGTGCTCATGGGGGATTCTTCTTCTTCCTCTTTTCAGCTGTGTGAGTGTGTTTGTAAGTGTGTTATGTTAAAATGGGTTCACTTATGAACCCTTTTATATGTTGGGCTTGGGCCCAACTTGGGTCCGATCCAACCCGTTAGCATTTTTAGCCCGTTTGGCCCAACTTTGGGCCAAACCTTTAAAATTAACGTCCGGTTTTCAACTTCTATTATTTTTCTAAGGTTTTTGACTATTTTCACTTTTTCTCACGCAATACCGGGCAGACTTGAACCAGTTCAACCGTTTTGACTGCCGGTTTGCAGTTTTCCACGGCTTTTCGCAGAAAATACATTTTCTGACTCAGAAAAAGCCACTGAGTCCAAAAATCATATTTAAATCATCTGATTCTCATTCTAACTTTTCTGTTTCTATTTTGGAGCAATTAATTATCTAATTAGGTGATTAATTAAGCGCGATTCTTACAGCACACGCTAGGACACGCCACTACATGCCCATGAAGAGAGAAGAGGCTAGCGTGTGAGGGCGTGCAGCAGTGTGCTATGCCTTTGATGGTTGCTGGCTGGGGGAAGGAGCTGGCGTGCCTCGGCATTTGTTGGTGTGGCACGCCTTCGAGCTTCTTGAAGGGAGAAGTAGTTATTAGCGTACCCTAGCGTTTCCCAATGTGGCATGCATTCGAAGGTTCTTCCTCTGGGAGTGCTTTCTTGCTTGGCCCAGCGTGTGTGGGCGTTTCTTGGTGTGGCACGCCTTTGAAGGAGGTGTTTTAGATGTGTTGGAGTGTGCTGGGCATGTAAGATGGTGTGCACACCTTCGATAGGAACTTCCATGGGTCTGTGGTGCATGGAGAGCATTTTCGGGCGTGGCTGGGCATGTACACGCCGGGCTTTTCACACTAGAATTTTGAGCTCAAAGATGAGGGTCTTTCATGGCCCAGACTTAACATCCAGTATAAATTATTATATATCATTGGAAAGCTCTGAAGGTTAGCTTTCTAATACTGCTGGAATCGATTTATTTGGACATTTGTAGCTCAAGGTATGCTCGCTCGAATATAGAGGTCAGGGTGACAGCATCCACAAATTCACTTTGCACTTGTCTTCAATTCTTGGTTCCCTAGGAGGTTGTTTCCTTTTATATGGCCCTTCCTTGGTTCTCCCAAGGGCTTTTTTGGTTGTCCTTCTCCTATTTTGTTCTTACAAAAAATCGTTCAACAATTTTCTAAACATATCAAAGCATAAAGCAACTCTAAGAAATATTGATTAAAGCACCAAAAAATCAATTATAACAAAGAAATCACTAAATTTATTCAAAGAAATAATAAAAAAATAACTAAAGATGCTCATGTATCAAGTATACATCCATATATTCTGATTCAACTACCTTGTGCAATGTGATCTACATCCATTCTCTACCACAACTATAGTAGAATTTTCACTATCTTTTTTAAAGATTACAAATACCAATTTTCTAGGATTCTTGCTAATCCTATCCAGGACGACTCAAATTTCTAACAAATCTTGTTTCAGCTAGGTTCATTCCCTAAACTCTCAACACTAAGTGCTAACCTAACTTAACAAGGCAAACATGTCAAACTCATGACATAACAGAAATACATCAAAAGAGAATGCCATAATAATGACTTTTTCTCTTCAAGTTTATTCTCTTTGCCTTTTCTCTCTTATGACTTTTTCATATGTCTTACAAATTGTCTTTCACCATGAGAAATTAAAGAAAGATAAACTGAGAAAGCAATATATTTAATGTAACTACATGAAGGAGAAAAAATAAAGTAGCTTGAAAGCTAGGAGAAATATCATATTTAAGCACTCTCTCTTGTTACCTTTCCATCTTGACGGAATGCCCCTTTAATATAGGTGCATTGTTTCCAAAATTTCAAGTTAGATCAATAGAGATTCTATGAAAACTTAGAACAGTGTTTTCTCTCCTTGTCTTCAATCCTTAGCTGATTACTCCTTTTATTGAAGGATAACACTTTCAAAACTTGAAGCTGTTCTTTGGTGATAATTTATGTACCACAAAGACAAACCATAGCTTGTCTTCTTCTATAAAGATCAGAGCAGAAATGCAGAGTAGAGGAGGCACCGAAAGTGCAAAAAAATAATGTTGCAGCAGGATCATGGTTGCTTAGATTCTTCTTGCTGTCTTTGCTAGCTATCTTTAGAGTGGATGATATTTTCAAAGTACTTGCAAGATCAGCATCCTTGATCCTTAAGTTTTGGCTCTAAATTTTATCATTTATCTTTCATTTTGATTTGAAAAGGAAAAACTCCTGTTTCTTCTTTCTTAAAATGTTGCAGCATCTTAAAGTAGCTTTAAGTAGCTATTTTGTTTACACACTTTGGTTATTATTTCTACAACATTTCTTTTTATAACAAAATCAGTATTTGATTTTGTTTTTGACTTCATTATTTGACTTTTTCCATCAATACTTGTTTGATGAAAGCTTTTGGTGCTAATAAAAGGTGAACTATCTTTAACTTAATTTGTTTTACCCAAAATTATAAAGCTCCAGCTGCATCAAGTGCTTTTGACCATGAAATAAGTCATGTTGCTAAACTTGTTTATATCTGGACTACTTAAACAGAAATTGATTTGGACTTGCAACAATAAAACAAACATTAACTAATTTTTAGACTTTTAACCTAATAAAATATCTATATATTTGTCATTATCAATAATAAAATGGTTTCCTAAACTCAATAGAATTAAAAACTTGATTCAAGTATGTACAAAAAAGAAAAAGAATAAAAAAAAAGAAAGAAAAAAAGAAGCAACAGCCTCATCGAAGTTATTTCACATGATAATGATTTTGAACCAAATATTTCAAAACAACCATAACAATGAAATGAAATACTATTAGTTTAGGGAATACCAGGATAGGGGATTGAACTGTATCCGGATACGAAGAATTATGAAAGTTGAAAACTTGAAATACTTATAAAAAGGGATAACGCTAAAGTCAGATAAAGAAATATTTCGAAAGTTGGACAGGGATAACAATGAGAAAAAATCATAGGAAGAAGTGGTTGATAGGTTTCTCTGTTATTGTTTGGAATATCTGATGGAAAAAAAATTAAAGGACTTTTTAGAATAAGGCATCCGAAATTGCTGATGTTGTTCAACATTCGTTTAAAAACTTCAGAGAATGAAATTGTACTGATCCCTTTAGTTGTTGATGGCAATGTCAAAAATGACAAAGAAATAAAGATTATAAAAAGATTTTTATTCTTGTTTTTTTACTCCATCTTATTATGTTTAGTTTTGTGTTTCAAAAAAAAAAAAAGACTACAATACTAAAGTCAGAAGTATTAATGTGCTATATAAAGAACCTTATAGCGGCACTCAATTCAATACAAAGTATTCCATTCAATCTCTTGTTCTCATGCTTTCATACCTTCTCTCAATTCCTATCACTTGTTATCCCTACCCCTTACAAATTACCAATCCAGTGATTAGGAACACAATCAAAATTATAAGCTACCGTATTCCTCGATCGACTATTTTTGTAAAAAACACATACATTTTTATCTAAAATTAATTATTCATAGATTTCTGATGATTGAAAACGTGTAAAAACACATATTTAGTATCTCAACAAAAATAAAACTATATGCATTATTTGGTTATTATGAGTTCTAATAGTAGTATTTTTTGCAGACTTTAGATTATTGGATGGCAGAAGCTAAGATGCTACAAGATTCTCAGTTACTACATATTAATTTTGTTGAGTAACTGTTAATAAAAAGCACCAATTATTGTCTTTTAATTTCCAGAATAACCAATCATTCTTCTTCGGTTTTTCTTCTTTTGTCTTTCAAGCGTTGCTTTGGAATCAAAGATATATAGAGAGTGCGATTGAATAGAAAAGGAAAATACAAATAAAAGAACATCAAATGGAGATAATGGGGCCAAATAAAGATCAATAGAGAGTGCGATTGAATAATTATTTCTATGCTACTTGGTACGTTCTTTTTCTAATTATTTCTATGCTACTTGATGGTTGATGCTTGCGTAGACATGTTATGATGATGATTTAGATTTGTTGGTGAATGAATGTTTTGGACCAAGAACAAAATTAGAACTGCTATGGGTCTTTATGCAAATACAGAAAACAAGGAAGCGGGGGTCAAATTCAAATTATTTTTGAAAGGGGCATCTTGTACCCGCCATGCTCATTGAATATTTTGCTTACTTTGATAATTAGTTAAGAAAAATACTGTGTATATAAAAAATTAACAATCAATCATTATATATGTTAATATTTATTCTATATTTTAACAAATATAATTTGTATCAGGGGTTGATCGTACATATAGAATGATTTATAATTAAGACATAAGTAGAACACTTTTAATTATAAGATGATATACTATTATATTATTATCATAATTGTTTTCCCAATATAATTTTTTTTGGCCAAACAAGTTTAGCCTCCTCTAAATATTTTACGTTCGTTCATGCATGCATTTATTTTTTAAATATTTTTAATATAAACAAATCAAATATAATTTTTTCAAAAAGCAATAATCTTTGCAAGAAAGAAAAGAGTAATCTAATTTTTTTTTTGGCCTACATTGGCCAATTTTTAAAAAATAATTTTACTTATCTAAAATTCTGAACCTTAAATGATAAAATCCCAATCTTAAATCCTAAATTCTAAATCTTCAAAAAATAATATTTTTAAATTAAAAAATTGGCTATATTTTTTAACAAAAAGAATACATATTCAGAGTATATGGATGGCTGTTTTTGTATAAATTTAATTTTATTACCCTATTATATATTGTAACATTTTTTGACACAATCATCATATATCTAATCATGTGGTAAACGTTGGTAGTTTTGACATATATTTAATTTTTTTTTCTTTGTAACAAACTTGAATAAGTTATGATAACAAGTTAACAACATTAGATAAAACATAGAAACTGAAAGTTTGAAACAGAAGGAGCAACATTTTCGTAGCAACTTGAGATTCATCTGATTTAATTCAAACATATTAGAAACATTTATAACGTTGTTAAGACTTGCGTTGTCTAACGCCTCTTCATTCCTACATCGATTGTATTTGAAGAAGGTGCCCAAAGCATGATACAATTCTTTTGCAAATTTCCTCTAAATTTAAGGAAAGCAATCTTTTCATGCTTTCTCTTACTCATGTTCACCTATAAACCGAGATTACACAAACATCATGTTAACTGTCTTGTGATTTTTTATTTTGATCCTCGGATAGTATCATTTTTTACATTGTGATTTAATCATCAAATTTAATTTATTCTTTTCTAATTTTTTTTTAAAAGTAATTAATATGGATAGGAAAGGTACTTAAATATTGATTATTATCAATAACATGCCAAAACATTATTAGACGCTACTAATTATATGATCCTTTTACAATTATTTATAGATACACATTCCATATATATGAGAATAAGACTATGAAGCTCTTGCTATCATGCATAAAATTTTAGAACCATTTAATTATGACCTGAATTTGGATACCATACCACATTACACTGGATGTTATTGATTTAATGGTGATTACATTTTTATTTTTTCTTTTTATTAGAAGATATTTTTAATATATATATTTTAATTGGATCTTATATTTGCTAAGAATAAAATCCAACACAAATCGGTTTGTTAGTGATGATTAAAGCTGAAATTTCCCTCTTAGAAGTAAATACAGAATGTTATATGATTTTATCTAATGGTCCTTTTGACAAGGCTCTTCATTTCCAAATTCCAATATATACCATTAAACGTATAAAATGTTTGATTATTTAAAAAATAAAATAATATTTTTAATCATGAAAAATTTTATTCAAATTTTTCATAATAAAAATTTGAGTTTACTTTTATTTAAATATACTGGAAATATAAAATTATGTTATATAGATATTTAAATTTATGTATTTAGATTATTTTTTAAGTAGTAAGTTTGAAAATTAATTGCTAATGAGTAATAGTTCAAATGGCATAGTCTCCCCATACTCAATTAAGAAGTTGCGGGTTCGAGTCTCCTATCTTTGGTTAAAAAAAAAAAGTTTGAAAATTAATTACATATAGCAATTTGCGATTGAATATCTTTGTAAAATTGTATATGTTGTTAATATATGTAAATTAATTTCTTTTAAAAATATTAATAAAATAAATATAATCTTTATGTAAAGTTTGATAAGGAACAACTTCCTCATCAATAATTTTTTTTTCATGATTTATCATGAT
Source organism: Arachis ipaensis (assembly GCF_000816755.2). Classification (NCBI taxonomy): domain Eukaryota; kingdom Viridiplantae; phylum Streptophyta; class Magnoliopsida; order Fabales; family Fabaceae; genus Arachis; species Arachis ipaensis. The sequence continues at coordinate 20,826,652 of NC_029788.2, forward strand.
CATCATCAACATTAGCCAAACTCATCTTGTGTAAGATTGTAGTGGTGGATCCCCTCTCTTCTATTTGTTTTGAGGTATTGGGATGGAAGATTGAGACACAATATTATGTTTGTTGGCTTAGAGATTGGTACTAAAATTTTTGTTTCCGTCTCTAAAATTTCAGTATTTCAGTACTTCTAAAAAGTAGGAACACAGGGGACTGAAATTTTTAGAGACAGAGATTAAAATTTTAATAACATTTTATACCTAAAATACCCTCATTTCAATTAATTAATTCTAATTTTATCCTTTATGCAAATTAAATTAGAGTTTTATTTTTTTTTCAATTTCTGTCTCTCACTTTACACCAAATAGAATACTGAAATTTATTTCGGTCTCTGTTTCTTAGTCTTTGTCTCTCAGTCTCAGTCTCTCAGTCTCTGTCTCTCTACTAAACGTTATCTAATAATTAAAAAACATAATTAGACAGAGTCCTACAAATCACATGAACTATATGGTTTCTTGACTTTCTTTTTATTCCAAAATATCTTTCTTATACAACATTTTAATTTTAATTTTAGGGTCAACACAGATCGGATATGACTAAAATTTCGATCCGATCCGCACTTAAATCATCGGATCGGATCATATTGGATTTCATATCCGCATATTTTAAGCTTGGATCTGATCCGCATATTTGCGGATCGGATCAGATATCGGATATTGGATATATCCGCAAAACATAAAAATTTTTTTTAAAGTTTATTTTTATTAAAAAAATATCAATAAAATTCATTTTCTATTCTTTTAAATATAAGTTAGGATCCGATTCACATATTTGCATATCGAATCGAATATATTCACAAAACATAAAATTTTTTTAAAAAGTTATTTTTATTAAAAAATATTAATAAAAATTTTTTTTTTCATTTTTTTTAACATATTTATTCTTAAAGTAATATTAAATATATTTTTTTTAAATAATAAATTAAAATAATACAACATATATGATAATTATTAGTTGAAATAAAATATAAAAAGAATATTTACTTATTTATTTCTTTATTTTTGCGGATACGCGGATATGCGGATACCAACACAAAATCCGCAATCCGTTCCGATTAGTGTACGAATTTGATCTGATAGCCTTGCGAATCGGATCCATATCCACAATTTTTGAATTAAATTCGGATAAATACCGCAGATATGCGGATCGGATCGGATTCATGAACACCCATATTTCAACTTTTGTTAGAAAGTCCTTAAAGCATGTGCAAAGTGAACTTTTTTAATATTGGGTTCAGAAGGGTGTCATTTTTTAAAGTGACTCGTTATGCGCGTTGTATTGAATTATGGGGGTGCTACAATCTTAATTTTTTAACTTTGTTAAAATAACAAAACGCGATATTGTTTAATACTTTTTTAGTAATTTTTAAAATTTAAAAAAAAATTTATGAAAATGTCAATGATTTTTTTAAATTAATTAAAAAACTTTTTATTGTATTTTCTAA
>NC_029788.2:20828281-20830810 GCF_000816755.2 Arachis ipaensis
AAAACTAATTTTAGTGTACACATAAAATAATGGTAAAAAAAAATTAGCCGTACAAAGTTAGTGACTATTAATTGCATTTCTGTCAGGTAAACTGAAAATAAAGCTTGAAACTAAAAAGCCAAAATTACATAGCAACCACCTTCAGCCAAAATTAATTGCAAGGATATGAATGTGTCATGGTTTGTATGATCAAATATGATATCAAAATCTTAGTTACCAACTCTTCTTTAATTTCCATGTCACACTCTCTTTCTCTCCCTCATTAACTTTATATATATTTCCTCTACTACCCATTTATTTAAATGGCCACACATCTAGAATGCTTCTTCCTCAAACTTGAGCCCCTTCTCACAATGGCAAGAACATTTCTAGTTTGGTTCTTGTGTCTTGGGGTGCCTTGTTTCTTTGTAATTATTGATGGTGGAGTTTATGGAGATCAGAACTTGCATCCAAGAACCATTTCTGGTGCCAATCACTACCATAAAGATATAAGAAGATTACAAGCCTTTAAGGCCTCTCTTACTAGACATGGTTCTGTTGCTTCAACATCTTCTTCATTTTCATCCTCTTTTGCTTCTTCCCCTTTGCTATCTGAGGTGATTAAACTCAATTGTGTTCATTTTTTTTCTTTTTGCGTCAGAAAATAATTGTATGCTCTTAGCTTTTATTTGATATATAGATCAAAATAGAAATATAAATAAAATAAAATGTTGTTTGTTCTTATTTTTTCGCTAGTATCTATCTATCTTCTGTTGTGGTTTTATCTTTGTTTTGAAATATTTATCAAACAGAGTCTTAGAACAACGTTTAGTGTGTTTTTAAGAATTACTTAGAACCTTTTATTGTTATAATTTTAAATATTATAAATAAAAATGAGTAATTATAAATACTTTTGGAACACAGACATAACATATGAATTAATAACATGCCAATTTGTAATTTCTCATAAAAACTAAAGTAGCGTTTGTTTTGAGGTACTGAGACAAAGACTGAGACTCAGTATCGTGTTTGTTAGTTCAGAGATTGGTACTAAAATTTGTCGCTGTCTCTAAAATTTCAGTATTTCAGTACCTCCAAAAAGTAGGGACACATGGGACTGAAATTTTTAGAGATGAAGACTGAAACTTTAATAACATTTTATACCTAAAATACTTTCATTTCAATTAATTAATTTCAATTTTACCCTTTGTACAAATTAAATTAGAGTTTCATTCTTGTTTCAATTCCTGTCTCCCATTTTACACCAAACAGAATACTGATTTCAATCCCAGTCTCTTAGTCTCTGTCTCTCAGTCTCAATCTTTCCGTGTCTGTCTCTCCACCAAACGCTACCTAAGAGTGCATTTGGTTCACATTTTTATTTTTATTTTTTTTCCATAAAATTTTAAACATAAAAGCAGAAACAAAAGATGTACAAGTTTATTTCAGCTAAGTGACAAATAGTACATATTTTCTGCCTATGTTGTAGCACTCTTTTTATTTTATTTTGTTTGTGTTTTTGTTGGTTGGAAAATTTGTGAAATGAATGATGCTTATCTTGTGTGATGCAATTGAAGGGTGTGAACAATCCACGCGTATACCACGTGACATCGTATGGGGCAGATCCAAGTGGGAATTCAGACAGCACAGAAGCAATTCTTGCAGCCATAGCAGATGCAGCCAAGGTTCCAAGTCAAGGACAGTTGATGCAGGGCATCACTGATCTTGGAGGTGCCCATGTTGATCTTGAGGGTGGTAGCTACCTCATCAGCCGTCCACTGCGCTTGCCGGCCGCCCGTCTAGGGAACCTCATGGTATGAAATCTTTAAAGTGCGTTTTAGTTTGCGTTTTCATTTTCTGTATTTTTTTGTTTTTAGAATTGTATTTAAAATAATAAATTTTTATATTCTACAAAAAAAAAATACTGAAAATAAAAATACAAATCAAACTTAACTTTTGATTTTCTATTATTAGCATTAGTAGATTAGTACGCAATATGAAATTTTCTACCGAAGTTTGCAGTTTCCTTAGCATTTGACAATTGTCATATATTTTGGAAGACTTTATTGTATAGACTGATAGACGAAATTAATTTTTGAGGCAGGTAATTAATTAGTCTTGATATGTTTTTGTCATAATGGTTAAAGAGTTGGTATAACTGCACCAAGAAAATGACAATTTCTAATGTGCTTTTAGAAGATATTTTTGTAAAGCAATTTTGTTATCATTTCTTTTTAAAATTCAATTAGTGTATAATTTCAACGTAAAATTGTTTTACATAAACATCCAATTTTGTATTGTGACATCAACAAAAATCACACAAACATTAATATCTAATTAAATGATAGTATTTACCGTATATACTAATTAAACTCATTTTTAATGTAAAAAGTAAAAATAGAAAAAGTCAAATCAAAGTACATTTTTTTTTTCAATGTACCATAACAGTTGAGTTTGAAATTTTGTTTGTAATTTGATGAAATCAGATACATGGTGGAACTATAAGAGCCTCAAATAACTTTCCAGAAGATGGGTACCTCATTGATTTGT
>NC_029788.2:20830973-20832125 GCF_000816755.2 Arachis ipaensis
ACTCAGAGAGTTCCCGTTCTTCACCCTACAATTTTGAGTACATAAGCTTGAAGGACCTCTTGTTAGACTCAAACTTCAGAGGTGGGGGCATTTCAGTAATTAACTCACTCAGAACTAACATAGACAACTGTTACATTACACACTTCACCACAAATGGAATTTTAGTCCAAAGTGGTCATGAGACATACATTAGAAACACTTTTCTTGGCCAGTACGTAACCGCTGGAGGTGATAAAAATGAAAAGAATTTCTCCGGGACCGGAATAAGTCTCCTCGGCAACGATAACGCCGTCACGGATGTTGTCATCTTCTCTGCAGCTATAGGAATAATGGTAACGGGTCAGGCCAACACGTTCTCCGGCGTGCATTGTTACAATAAGGCCACCGGATTCGGAGGGACCGGGATATATCTGAAGCTGCCGGGGCTAACACAGACAAGGATTGTGAATTCTTACATGGATTACACGAGTATCGTCGCCGAGGATCCGGTCCAGCTCCATGTCTCTAGCAGTTTCTTCCTTGGTGATGCCAACATTGTCCTTAAATCAGTGAAAGGTGTTGTGAATGGAGTCAGCATTGTTGATAACATGTTTTCAGGGTCCAGTTCTGGGGTGGAGATTGTTCAATTGGACCAATCAAACAACAGTTTCAACCAAATTGATCAAGCTATTGTTGATAGGAACATTGTGAGGGGAATGAATTTGAAGGCCACAGTGGCAAAAATGTCAATTCGAGGGAATGGAACATTATGGAATGTTGATTTTAGTAATGTTCTGCTTTTTCCAAACCTTATCAGAAATGTTCAGTACTCATTAAGCTCTAGTGGTGGAACATTCCCTAATCATGCTTTGAGGAATGTATCTGAGAACAAGGTTGTGATTGAAACAAGTGAAGCAGTGGATGCAAATGTTTTTGTTACTGTGGATCAGAGTATGGTAAATTGATTGAACAGGTTTTGAACTTTGTAGAGTGACCAAAACAATATAATTCAATTTATTTGGTCATTTTTATTTAGTCCTAAGTTCTAAGTGGAGGGAATTTTTTGGATATGATATGAGCATGTCTTTGTTGCCAAGTCTTCCTTTCTTTATTATCTGGACAGAGTTAATTAAACATTATATATATTAACAATCATACAAATTATTATATATA
>NC_029788.2:20832137-20849611 GCF_000816755.2 Arachis ipaensis
ATATATATATATATATATTTACATGATTAAGATAGACTGAACTGCACATTATCTTTTTATGTGATACTTTTCCAACCGATTGGTTCAAAATACTGGACAAAAACTAAATCAATATATTTTGCGGGTAATGCTAATAAGTTTACAATATTTAAGGAGAAAAAATAAATTAAGGATGTATATCATAGTTAATTATTTGGTTAGTCATTATTGCATCTATTTATTTTTATTTGTTTTTTATTAGAAGTGACCCAACCCGCAAGAAAACCCAGAATTCAAATTTCAAACAGTAACGCCCCCACCATTCTCACCTAATCGAGCAACTAGTCTAAGAACTCCAAAGAGACTGAAATAGGCTTGTTGAGAATGTCTTCCATAGGCTTTGGTGGTCTACTGCTCCAGAAATGGAAAAGATGGTTTGATTTAATGGATTGCACTAAGGTTTGATTATCTCACTCAATTATTAGTCTCGCTAGGATCAGGGTTCTTTTATTGCTTCTGCTTCTACTGCCAAGACTAAATTTGCTATTACCTTTGTTCTTCCTCTCAGATTGCCATTGCTATGTTTTATCACTGTTGCTGCTGCTCCCTGACCGAGTTCCTGTTTGAATGCTGCATCTACATTGATTTTGATATTTTCCTTCTTTTATTTTGCTCTTTTTTTGTTTTCTTTGGTTGTTCTGTATTTAAGTATCTCTATTTCCTATAATGTTGCTTGGATTATGGTTGCTTTATGTTGGTAAACTGCTAAGTTTCTATTTTTCCATATATTCCAAGCCATTAATCTTACTATGCTCCAGCCAGTCTCGAATTCCTCAGCTGTGCCTCCTTTTAGTTTGTGCATCATGTTTGAAAGCCAAGATCCCAGGGATATAGAATTTGCTGGTGGACTGCGTTGCACTTGTGATCCATTTGCATAGGAAAATGGGATGTTCAGTTGTTTCTTCTTCTTACAAACAAAGACGACTAATAGGTACACAATCAATTTTTCTAGTAACACTTGGACATCTCAATAATCAACAACATATATCATTAAAATTGATAGAACAACATAAACTTTCTACAAAAATGGATATTTTAAATCAGACAAAAAAAAGAGTAATACAAGTAGTAAGTTATATTTTAATGTTCATCTCTATACTAGGAACAACATACTAAAATTTCATAAGAAATAGAACAAGTTTACCATGTCAATGAGATCAAAATGGCACCACCATTTTTTCCTCTTTCTTCTTCTCTTCTCATTGATCTCTTCTCCTTCACTCTCTCTGTTTTCTTTTTCTTTTGTTTTAAAAATATGAGAAACATACTTTCTCTTCCTTCCGTGGCTATAAGCCACTTTCTTTTCTTTTTATTTATTATTTTTGTTTTTGGCTTGTAAGTCCCACTTGAGTTGGAAATTCACCAATCTTCTCTTTGCAAGAATCAAATTTAATTGCAGGTAAATTCTTAGTCATCATATCTGAACCATTGTCATTAGTATGGATCTTTTCAAGTGCATATGACTTCATCTCAAACGCTTAATGTATCTAATGATACCTCACCTTTATGTGTTTCGATCTAGAGTGAAACGTTGGATTCTTACTAAGATGAATAGCACTTTGGTTGTCACAAAATAACACAAACTTCTCTTGATTAATATCTAACCCTTGTAGAAATTTCTTCATCCACAATAGTTCCTTAAAAGCTTTAACAACAACAATGTATTTGAAGGTTGTGGTAGGCTTAGAGAAGGGGGGTTGAATATATGCCTTCCTTTTAGTTGCTATTATGACCATTTTTAAACAGACTTTCAATTCTGATTCTGTTTGTACTCAGCAACAGAAATTTATGAGACAACTTATTTTTGTCTCATGAATATCAGAAAACAAATCACAGCAGAGAAAAGAAAAGCTAACACCAGTATGTATCCTGGTTCGGTTGCCTTGTGCTATGCAACCTACGTTCAGTCTCCTCCACAACAATGGAGAAATTTTCACTATAGTTAAAAGTATTACATACACCAATTCCACAGGATTGACCCAATCCTTTTACACTCAAGTTCTAATCTAACTTGACATTGGCTATGCTAATACCTAACTATTCACTCTTAGTGCTAACCCAACTAAGAAAGGGATACCTCACAGGTACATGATACAAGACATAGACATACCTAAAGAAATCTAAAAATAACTTTAGGCTTTTCTCTCAAGTGTATCACTCAGCCTTTTTCCACTCATGGCTTTTACTTGAGCTTTCTCACTATGCCTTTTCACTCAAGAAATTACAGAAAGATAAACATAGAAAAGTACATTACAATCTGTAAAAACATGAAGGAGATTGACTTCATCAACAGCCTCTTTGCTATGTGAAAAACCAGCTTTGCAAACCTCTGATTCTGTTCTTCAGTATTGGCCGAATGCTTCTTTGATAGAAAGCATTATCCAAGTAAAGGAACTTCACAGGGAACTCTTCACAGAACAACTCACTAAACTCTGGTTTTCTCTCCTTAATTTCTGAATGAGTAGCAAGCCTCTTTTATCTCCTTGCATGTTGCTGGGTTCACCTTCCTAGGTCAACTTCTTGAGCATTGAGCTTCACCAACCCAGCCGATCACCTTTTTCCCAGTAATCTTCAAAATATAAGCTTTGCTTCTGACATTCCAATGTTGACCGAAACCCATAAAGCAGCAACCACAAGAGTCTTCCAATGGTCAACCGAATTTGAGCCATTGAGAAGCTACTTGGTCCCCAAGAATCACTTGTGTCCGTAGATACACAACAGTGAAGAACAGAAATCCTCTTTTCTATATAGCTCAAAACGGAGTGGCAGAGAGTTGAGGATGAAGAGAAGAAAGTGTGTTGCATGTATGAGGAAAAGGATTACCTTTAAGCTTCTGATCTTTTCTTGATATGGCTTGAAATGGTTGATTATACCTTACCCCTATTTGCTTAACCTTCTCTTTCCTTCTTCTTTCAAGACTAGCTTAGGGACTAAGCTCTCTTTCTTACTTTTTCTGAGTTTAGTGATTTGACTGACACAGAGAAGAGAGGAACATTGCTTTGAAAGCAATGAGAGAGAGTGAAGACTTCAATCTTGTATGAGAAGTTTGGTGGGATCAACTTGGATTGATGGACACGGGCTTGGGTTGGTTTTGATTTGCTTGGCTCGTTGGTTCCTTCTTTTGTTTCTTTTGGGCTCCATTGGCTTAACCAGCCATTAGCCTTGATGTTTTATTTTTATTTCAATTTGGGCTGCTTGATTGAATTTTGGCCTGCAACAATTGAAAAATAATTAGCAACATATAATTATTAACACTCAACACTAATTATTTATTTTGCCCAAAAATAATGTTTGTCATCACTAATTAATTTAGTTAATTTCTTAACTCAACAATCTCCCCCTTAATGACAAACATAATCAAGCAATAACCAAAAGGAATTAAATTTTAGTAAAGTTAGAAAACTTCCCTTTGATTGATGTTACTTGATTTTGTGTTGCTCTCCCTTTCTTTTTTAAGAGTAGCTCCCCCTGGATTTATGCTTTCTTCTTTGTTCCTATTTTACATTGTACTTAAAGAGAGCACAATAAAGAGCTACACACATTTATCTTTTCTAAGGGATATCAGACAAACAACACCTTATAATCAGCCCAACCTTAAGCTATTTTCAGCAGCAAAAAATTCAACATGTGAAAGCAAGTTTTAATGCAGCAATCAGACAAGAAAACCCAAAAGAAATACTAGTAGCAAAGGAAATAATAGTAGCTGCAGCAATGCTAATAAAAGTTCATAGGAATCCTTTTGCTATTACTCCCCTTTTCTTCTTTGTTCCTATTTTACATTGTACTTAAAGAGAGCACAATAAAGAGCTACACACATTTATCTTTTCTAAGGGATATCAGACAAATAACACCTTATAATCAGCCCAACATTAAGCTATTTTCAGCAGCAAAAAATTCAACATGTGAAAGCAAGTTTTAATGTAGCAATCAGACAAGAAAACCCAAAAGAAATACTAGTAGCAAAGGAAATAATAGTAGCTGCAGCAATGCTAATAAAAGTTCATAGGAATCCTCTTGCTATTACTCCCCCTTTTGTCATCAAGGGCGGATAATAAGCAAGATCAACAGAAAACAACTTCTGGAATCCTACAGGAAAGAGTTAAGGCACAGTTCAAAGTACTAACTAAACTATCAAAAGTGCAGCAGTATTTAGAGTTATTACAGTCATCCAAGATAAAGAAAAACAGTTCAACAGTAGCAAAAGAAACATAATTCATGAGACAAAAATAGAGCAGCAGCAGTTTTCATGAGACAAATCTAGGCATCAGAACCATTCCCCTCCGAATCAGCTTCCTCTTCAACATTAGTGGCAGGGTCTTCATCATTTTGAAGGTTATCAATGAAAGTCATGAACACAGTCACTCTATCCCTTGATTTCCTTAGGAAATTCTCATGCTTGCTAGCTAGTTTCCTTTGTTCTTTGCTCATAGCAATCATGTGATTAGATTGGGAGACAAACTCCTGAACAACATCCTTTACAATATTCAGCAGAGTAGATTTCTGCCCAGTAGAGATGGAGGTACCCTCAGTGGAAGAAGGAGGAGATTCATCAGGTATGAACTCTTCATCATCATCATCTAGAGCCACTCTCTCAGATCGAGTGGGTCCTTTTTGCTGTTTCACTGCACCACCCCCTTTTAGATAGGAATGTCTATTTTGATAATCCTCATTTGTCAAGTCAACACCAAAATACTCAAATATGCAAGTTAGAAATATGTCATAAGGAAGTGCTTTGTCTTTTTCACTCCTAACAGAGTCAAACATGTATCTAACCATCAAATATGCAAATGAAATTTCAGTTTTAGTGAGAAGGGCATATAAAACAAGAGTACCAGTGTAGGAAACCTTTGATATGAACCACTTTGAGGAAGTATGATGTGGTTGACCATTCAGTACAACTGAGCACGCTCATATCCCAGGGCTTTGTGAGTGGGTCTGATACCATCAATTAAAGAAATATGTTCACAGAAGTGAGCCAATGCATCATTGTAGGAAATACCAACACCATCATCCCACTTAACTAAAGTGTAAGCACAAGGCCCAACATCAGTATACTTCAAAGCATCACTGATAGTTTCATTGTTTAAAACTATGTCTCAGCCCTTTACATATGAGTGAGCAATGCCTTCATGATAAGTCATGTTGGCATAAAATTCTTTGACCAATTAGGGATAAACAGGCTTTTTGATGTCAAAAAGATTATTCCAGTCCAGAAAAATCAAGTTATCAACAAACGGAAAACCTTTTCTTTTCAAAAATGGCAAATCGGCTAGAAAAGATGGACATAGGGTACGATACTGGATAATCCCATCATAAAAGTCATTATTCATGGTAGATTTGAATCTATAGGGGTTATAGTTCGAATGAGAGGTCAAAAAATGAGCTTTGTGATCAAAAGGTCCAATGTCTGGTTCTTTAACTGATTTAAGAAGAACTCGAGCTTTACCTCGTTGAGAGCGCACAGGAACCGACCTGGATTTTGGTTGTGTTGGCTCGAGAACTGGTTCCTCAGCCGCCAGACGTTTGCCTTTGGAGGAGCTTGGTTTTGAAGAACCAGGTTTTGAGGAGCCTGGTTTGGAAGGCGTCGCCTTTGGTGGTGCCGTAGGCTTGGCAGAGGCAGAGAATCTTGGTGTGGTCTTGGTCCGCGCCATGGAAGCAGTTCTTGGAGGAGAGGTAAGAGGAGAAGGAGAGGGTGTGAAGTTTTGGTCTTGGGAGCGAGTTGATGGTTTGGTGGAACTCTTGAGGATTTTCTCACGAGGAGGCCTTTTAGCCAGGGTTTTCGTCCTCATTTGGTAATTTTCAGCTTTTGAGGGAAGAGAAGCAGTAAAGTGAATGGGAAGAAACCAAAGGGTTTGAGGAGAAGTTATGGAGGGAAGAGAGGGAGTATTGGTAACTGTTCCCAGAAGAAAATTTCTTAAACCATGCAACTGCATCACCATTGATTTGACTTGAAAAGACATGACCTCATAAAATAAAGATTTTATTTGATTTTTTTTAAATAAAATAGGAAATTAATTTTAAATTTTGAAAACCCTTTTTGACTAACAAAAAATTAAATCAAATGGAAAACCTTTTTGGGCCAAAAAACATTAAATGAAACCCAAACAAAAACTTAAACACGCAATGCAACAAAATATCAAACAAACAAAACAAGAAATGTAACATTCATGTTGGGCCCAGAGGTGGCTTGAATTAAGGAAACACATAGGACCACCCAGATCTGATTTGATGTTGGCCCAGATTAAATTTTCACTTGCAACAAGTCCAGACTGCGCTGAATGAAGGGAACGTTCTTCACCTGCCCAGAATTGTCTCATACCTGTTTATGAGACAAAAAGCTCCAGCAAACATATCAGAAATTTTTAAACATGGAATCATAACTTAGAATTCCCAGACTAGTCCTAAGCATGCAAAATCTGTCCTCAGGCAGTGGTTTAGTGAAAATATCTGCCAATTGCTCTTCTGATTTAATAAATTGAATGCTAATATCTCCTTTTTGAACATGTTCTCTTATTGAGTAAAATTTCACTTCAATATGCTTGGTTCTAGAGTGCAAAACTGGGTTTTTTGAAATATTAATGGCACTCATGTTATCACACAATAAGGAAATATTTTCTGCATTCAACTTGTAATCGGCAAGCTGAGTTTTTAACCATAAAAACTGAGAACAACAAGATGAAGCAGCTATATACTCAGCCTCTGCAGTGGATAAGGCCACTGTTGGTTGTTTCTTACTTGACCAAACATTTAATGACTTTCCAAGGAAGCAACATAGGCCTGAAGTGCTCCTTCTATCAACTCTATCACCGGCAAAATCTGTATCACAATAACCAACTGCAGAAAAATCATCAATCTTAGGATACCAAAGACCAAAATTGGATGTGCCATGAACATATCTAATGATCCTCTTAACTGTAGAAAGATGTGACTCTTTTGGTTTGGATTGGAACCTAGAACACAATCCAACACTTTGCACAATATCGGGTCTAGAGGATGTTAAGTACATAAGAGAACCAATCATTCCTCTATACCTAGTCTCATCAACATCTTTCTCAGTTTCTCCCTTATGTAATTTTGAATTAGGATGCATGGGAGTTCCCATGGGTTTGGCATTTTCCATACCAAATTTCTTAACTAATTCCTTGGCATACTTCTCTTGATGAATGAAAATACCATTTTCAGTTTGTTTAATTTGCAGCCCAAGAAAAAAATTAAGTTCACCCATCATACTCATGTCAAATTCACTTGTCATGAGTTTTCCAAATTCAGAACAAAGGGATTCATTGGCTGATCCAAAAATAATGTCATCAACATATATTTGTACTAGAATAAAATAATCATTAGAATTCTTGATAAATAGAGTCGTGTCAGTGGTGCCTCTTTGAAAACCATTTTTTTTAAAAAAAGAGCTAAGTCTCTCATACCAAGCTCTAGGAGCTTGTCTTAAACCATAGAGAGCTTTAGATAGTTTGAAAACATGATTAGAATGCTCTTTATTTTCAAAACCAGGAGGCTGCTCCACATACACTTCTCTATCTATCACACCATTCAAAAATGCACATTTCACATCCATTTGATATAATTTAAAATCACAAAATGCAGCATAAGCTAAGAAAAGTCTTATGTTTTCCATTCAGGCAACAGGGAAAAATGATCATCAAAGTCTATTCCTTCTTCTTGGTCATATCCTTGTGCCACTAGTCTTGCCTTATTTCTTGCAATGCTACCATCCTCTCCTAGCTTGTTCCGGAAAATCCATTTGGTTCCAGTCACTTTCTTTTCATTTGGTCTAGGAACCAATTTCCAAACTTAGTTCTTCTCAAACTCTTTGAGCTCATCTTCCATTGCCTTTACCCAAGAAGGGTCACCAAGGGCTTCCTTAACATTTTGAGGCTCCATTTGAGAGAGAAGGGCAATGTCTGTTCCTTTATTTTCTTTTCTTGTTGAAGACCGAGTTCTAACTCCATGAGAGACATCCCCAATAACAAATTCCTCAGGATAATTCTTCAAGAATCTCCATTCCCGAGGTCTGGTGGACTTGGAGGTAGATTTAGATACCAAGGGATTCTGGGTGCTGCTGGCTTCAGGGTTTCCTTCAAATTCATGAGACAAAATGGAATTGTCTCTTGAATTTTCAGCCACAGCATTTTCTGGTTCAGCTTGAACGGGATTTCCATTTTCTTGATTTTGTACAGTTTCAACGTACTTTTGAGTTTGATTCCCTGCATCACAATCTTCCAAAATACTTTGCACCAAGTTAGTATCGCAAAATGTAACATGTATGGACTCCTCAATAATCCTAGCATCTTGATGATAAACTCTATATGCTTTACTAGTTGTGGAATATCTTACAAACAAATACTCATACGCCTTTGGATCAAATTTACCCAAATTATCCTTGTTATTTAAAACAAAACATTTGCATCCAAAGATGTGCAAGTAGTCTAAGTTTGGTGGGTAACCTTTCCAAAGTTCATAAGGGGTTTTCTTCAAAAATTTTCTTATGATTGTTCTATTCAAAATGTGACAATCTGTGTTAACCGCTTCAGCCCAAATAAATTTTGGAACATTACTCTCACAAAGCATAGCTCTTGTCATCTCTTGTATGCTTCTATTTCTTCTTTTCACAACACCATTTTGTTGTGGTGTTCTTGGACAAGAGAAGTTGTGAGATATTCCAAATTCCTCACAAAAGGATTCAAATAAATTGTTTTCAAATTCAGTTCCATGATCACTTCTTATAGAAGAGATTTTTAAATCCTTTTCATTTTAAATTTTCTTGCAAAAAGGTTCAAAGGCCGAAAAGGCTTCATTTTTGTGTGCAAGAAATAAAACCCAACCAAACCTAGTATAGTCATCCACAATCACTAAACCTTAATGTTTACCACCTAGGCTTTGAGTTCTTGTTGGACCAAATAAATCAATGTCTAGCAACTCAAGTGGTCTTTTAGTAGAGATATCTTCCTTTGATTTAAAAGAACTTTTTGTTTGTTTTCCTATTTGGCAAGCATCACAAGTGATGTCTTTGTCAAACTTTATCAAAAGAATGCCTCTTACTAATTTTTTCTTTACAAGTTTGTTTATTTGAAACATACTTGCATGACCCAATCTCTTGTGCCATAACCACTTTTCAGATTCTTTAGAGTGAAGACAAGCTACATTTTGATCCTTTAGTTCATCAAGAGTAAGTCCATACATATTATTAAAACAGTTGGCAACAAGCATTACTTCATTTGTCTTTTCATTAACAACACAGCATTCAAGTCTTTTGAAAGTCACTAAATATCCTAAATCACACAGCTGACTTATACTCAAAAGATTGTGCTTCAAACCACATACCAAAAGTACATCATCAATGAAAGTAGATTGTTCATTACCTAATTTTCTAATAGCAATAATTTTACCTTTACCATCATCTCCAAAGGTCACAAAACCTCCATCATACTTATTTAGTTTGATGAAGTAAGTTGACCTTCCAGTCATGTGCCTTGAACATCCACTATCCATGTACCACATGTCCTTTTTGTTCTTGGATGCTAGGCAAATCTACATGAAGAGTTTCAAGTAGCCTTAGGTATCCAAATTAATTTGGATCCTTTGAAGTTAATCCATCTTGGTTGCCCAAGTGCATTGAAATCACAAACAACATTGTAAATTTTGTTTTCCACAACTCTCTTTTTAATGAAACATTGTGCATATGAGTGACCAAATTTCTTGCAATTTACACAATGATTTTCTGATGTGTATCACTGAAATTGCGGTGAGTTGCTTTGCTGGAAATGATTAAAAGTTTGAAATTTTCTGGTTTTTGGAAGAGGTTCATTTCTTTTGACAAATTGATTTTTATTAAAATTGTTCCTCTTAGCAAAAATATTTTCACCAGAATTTTTTTGAACTTTTGGACTTTTCGAATATGAGGTTTTGTTGTAAAATGGTGGTTTCTTGAAAGCAACCTCATTTTTCGAAATGTACCCCAAACTTGGCCTATTTAAGCTAGGTTCGGTTCTTGGTGAAGGTTCAGTTTCACTTGTGTATACTTCATCAAGTTTTTCTTCAAAAGTTGGAACATATCCAATACCAGATTTGATTGGTGTGGATTTAATATTTGATGAAGAAGCCACAAATTTTATAGAGGAATCATTAAAAACTACATCTTCCTTGGCTATGTAACCTAAACCAGATTTTTCAAATAATGGTCTTTGACTTGCAAGTAATTTGTCCAAGTTACTAGAACTTTGAGAAAATTTTGCTAAGTCACCATTCAACCTTTTAATCATATCATTTAATCTTTCGTTTTCAGCAATTAACTCATGAGAAGGATCCACAATGTGCTTTCCTTTTAATTTTTCAAGTTCAGATTTTAGAAATTTGTTTTCTTCAATAATGTCCAAAGCATATTCAGTTTCCTTCACTTTTTCTTTTAAAAAATTATTTTCAGCTCTTAACACATCTCTTTCAGATCTGCATTCATTGTACTTGTCAAGCAGTTTTGAGGTGTTTAAAGTGAGATCATCAATAATAGCATGTAAGTCCTCAATGGTCAAATAATAATAATTTACCTCATCAAGGTTGTTGTTTCCAACCATGAAGCAGTCTTTATCTTCACCTTCAGATTCTTCTTCTTCATTTGAGTCGTTCTGAAGATCCTTCCAAGCTGCCATGAGTACTCTTTTTCTTTCTTTCTTTCCTTTGTCCTCTTTCTTGAGCCTTGGATAGTTTAGCTTGAAGTGTCCAGCCTCCTTGCAATGATGACACGTTACTTTGCTCAAGTCCATCTTGTGTTCCTTTGAACTTGAGCCCTTGTACTTGCCCTTATTCTTCATCATCCTTCTAAATCTCCTAGCAAAAAACAAAAGCTCATCATCTGAAATACCATCACTGGACTCACTCTCTTTTGGTTCTATTTTTGACTTGAGGGCTAATCCCTTTTTCTTTGAGTCCGAGTTTGTGTGTGTGGTTTCATAGGCAAGGAGTTTTCCTCTCAGCTCATCATAGATTATGGGGCTTAGGTTGTTGCTCTCGGTTAGGACAGTGACAGTGGTTTCTCATTCTTTTGTGAGGCTTCTAAGGAGTTTTCTCACCAAGGTTTGTTCTGCATAGTTTGTACCCATAGCATCAAGGTTGTTGATTATGATTGAGAATCTCTCAAATGCTTCATCAATGCTTTCTCCATCCTTCATGTTAAACATCTCGTATTCTTTTCACAGCATATCAATCCTCGTTTCTTTGACCTGTTTAGTGCCTTCGTGTGTAACCTGGAGTTTTTCCCAAATTTCTTTGGCTGTCTTGCATCTAGACACTTTTCGGTACTCTTCAAAGCTGATAGCACAGTGAAGAAGGTTGATGGCTTTAGCATTCAGCTCCATCTTCTTCTTGTCGTCCTCATTCCATTCAGCTTCTTCTTTTGGAGTCACCACTCCATCAGCACTTGTTTTTGTTGGAATCTTGGAACCGCTCATAACAATCTTCCATATGTTATAGTCAATGGATTGGATGAAGATTCTCATCCTCTCTTTCCAATAGGCATAGTTCTTCCCGTTGAAGAAAGGTGGCCGGTTGTTTGACTGGCCTTCAGTAAGGGTGTAGGCAACTGTGGTTGTGCCCAAGTTGTTCACCATTGGATATTTGCTCCAAGCGGTTAAGCTTGATTCTTGAGACCTTAGCTCTTGATACCAATTGAAGGTTGTGGTAGGCTTAGAGAAGGGGGGTTGAATCTATGCCTTCCTTTTAGTTGCTGTTATGACCTTTTTTAAACAGACTTTCAATTCTGACTCTGTTTGTACTCAGTAGCGGAAATTTATGAGACAATTTATTTTTGTCTCATGAATATCAGAAAACAAATCACAGCAAAGAAAAGAAAAGCTAACACCAGCATGTATCCTGGTTCGGTTGCCTTGTGCTATGCAACCTACGTCCAGTCTCCTCCACAACAATAGAGGAATTTTCACTATAGTTAAAAGTATTACATACACCAATTCCACAGGATTGACCCAATCCTTTTACACTCAAGTTCTAACCTAACTTGACATTGGCTATGCTGATACCTAACTATTCACTCTTAGTACTAACCCAACTAAGAAAGGGATACCTCACAGGTACATGATACAAGACATAGACATACCTAAAGAAATCTGAAAATAACTCTAGGCTTTTCTCTCAAGTGTATCACTCAGCCTTTTTTCACTCAGGGCTTTTACTTGAGCTTTCTCACTATGCCTTTTCACTCAAGAAATTACAGAAAGATAAACATAGACAAGTACATTACAATCTATAAAAACATGAAGGAGATTGACTTCATCAACAGCCTATTTGCTATGTGAAAAACCAGCTTTACAAACCTCTTATTTTGTTCTTCAGTATTGGCCGAATGCTTCTTTGATAGAAAGCATTATCCAAGTAGAGGAACTTCACAGGGAACTCTTCACAGAACACAACTCACCAAACTCTGGTTTTCTCTCCTTAACTTCTGAATGAGTAGCAAGCCTCTTTTATCTCCTTGCATGTTACTGGGTTCACTTTCCTAGGTCAACTTCTTGAGCCTTGAGCTTCACCAACCCAGCCGATCACCTTTTTCCCAGTAATCTTCAAAATAGAAGCTTTGCTTCTAACATTCCAATGTTGACCGAAACCCATAAAGCAGCAACCACAAGAGTCTTCCAATGGTCAACCGAATCTGAGCCATTGAGAAGTTACTTGGTCCCCAAGAATCACTTATGTTCGTAGATACACAGCAGTGACGAACAGAAATCCTCTTTTCCATATAGCTCAAAACGGAGTGGCAGAGAGTTGAGGATGAAGAGAAGAAAGTGTGTTGCATGTATGAGGAAAAGGATTACCTTTAACCTTCTTATCTTTTCTTGATATGGCTTGAAATGGTTGATTAGACCTTACCCCTCTTTGCTTAACCTTCTCTTTCCTTCTTCTTTCAAGACTAGCTTAGGGACTAAGCTCTCTTTCTTACTTTTTCTGAGTTCAGTGATTTGACTGACACAGAGAAGAGAGGAACGTTGCTTTGAAAGCAATGAGAGAGAGTGAAGACTTCAATCTTGTATGAGAAGCTTGGTGGGATCAACTTGGATCGATGGACACGGGCTTGGGTTGGTTTTGATTTGCTTGGCCCGTTGGTTCCTTCTTTTGTTTCTTTTGGGCTCCATTGGCTTAACTAGCCCATTAGCCTTGATATTTTATTTTTATTTCAATTTGGGCTGCTTGATTGAATTTTGGCCTGCAACAATTGAAAAATAATTAGCAACATATAATTATTAACACTCAACACTAATTATTTATTTTGCCCAAAAATAATGTTTGTCATCACGAATTAATTTAGTTAATTTCTTAACTCAACAGTATTCTACCTCTATAGTAGACAAAGCAACATATATTTTGAAGCTGGAATTGCTACAACACAACTCCCCCTGCAAAAGTCATCATATAACCAAAAGTAGACTTTCTTGAATCAAGATCCCAGCCATATCCACATTTGTGTAACCATCCAACACAGGTTGGCCACCCCAAAGCATAAACAAACTCTGGAAGAAACATTAAGGTATCTGAGAATTCACTTTACTGCTTGCAAGTATTCCTTGTCAAAATTAGAGAGAAACCAACTAACAACTCCAACAGAATGAGTAATAGCTGGTCTCGTGCAAACCATAGTATACATCAAATTGCCAATTGCAGATGAATATGAAATCTTCTTCATTTTTGCTTTTTCTTTTTCATTTTTAGGACATTGCTGCAAACTTAACTTGAAATGATTAGCAAGTGAAGTACTAACAGGTTTGAAATTACTCATGTTAAACCTCTCTAAAATCTTCTCAATATACTTCTACTACGACAATAAGGTTTTCCATTCTTCCTGTTACGAGTGATACTCATGCCAAGAATTTATTTTGCAGGACCCAAATCCTTCATAGAAAAGGATCTGTTCAAGTCTTTCTTAAGACTTTCAATCTTCTTAGTGTCATGACCAACAATCAACATATCATCAACATAAAGTAAGAGAATTATAAAATCACCATCAGAGAATTTCTTAAAATACACATAATAATAAGAAGAAGTCTTACTGTACCCATGACCTTCCATGAAAGAATCAAACTTCATGTACTACTACTGCCTTGACGCTTACTACAACTTATATAAGCTCTTCTTCAACTTGCATACAAGATGCTCCTTTCCTTTAATCTCGAAACCCGCTGGTTGCTTCATATAATTTTTTTTATCTATGTCACTATGAAGGAATACAGTCTTTACATCAAGTTGCTCAACATCTAAATTCAAGTTAGCTGCCAATCCAATCGTAACTCTAATAGAGGGCATCTTTATAACTGGAGAAAAAATCTTTTCAAAATCAATTCCTTTCTTCTGTTCAAAACCTTTCACAACCAACCGAGCTTTTACCTTGATCGTTAAACATTTTTATCTGCTTTCAATTTGAACATCCATTTATTTTTAAATGCTCTCTTACCATTCGACAACTTCACCAAGTCAAACGTATGATTCTCATGCAAGGATTTTATTTCTTCTGGCATGGCATTCAACTAATCTTTCTTATACTCATCAGACATAGCTTCTTGGTAGCTCCTTGCCTCTCCAATCTCAGTGTTCATCACATACTCATGAGAAGAATATATTTGAGAATGATGACGCTCTCTAGTAGATCTTATCTATTCAGGCTCAACTGATGATTTATGTAAAACTTCAACATCTAGTGAAACTTCTGCATCTAGCACCTCAGGTAGAGGTGTAGGTTTATCATGCAAATCATCACCATCATTATCAACTTGTACATCTTTCCCATCAATAAGAGGTCTAGTGGAAGGACCAGGTTCATCATCAGCAGAACGTCTAACACTTATTGTTAGCTTATCTGTCTTCTCAAGGTCTTCGATAGTTTGGCCTTCAAGAAAAATCACATCTCAACTTCTAATTATTTTTTTGCTCATCGGATCCCATTATTTGTAACCAAAGTCTCCGTGACCATAACCAATGAAGATGCACTACTTTGACTTTCTGTCAAGTTTGGACCTTTCATTTATTAGAATGTGAACAAAAGCCTTGCAGCCAAACACTCACAAGTAACTATAGGAGACATCTTTTTCTCTCCAAACTTTCTCTGAAACATCACTATTTAGTAGAACTGAAGGAAAAAGGTTAATCAAATCTACTGCAGTTCTCATCGCTTCACCCCAAAAGAATTTAGGCAACTTTGCATGAGAGAGCATACACCTGACTCTATCATTGATAGTGCAATTCATTCTCTCTACAAATCCATTATGTTGAGGAGCATTAGCAACTGTCTTCTCAAGTTTAATCCCATGTCTTTTGCAATACTCTTCAAACGGACCTCTGTATTCACCACCATTATCTGTTCGAACACATTTCAATTTCCTTCTTGTTTCTCTTTCAACACTTGCATGAAAGTGCTTGAAGACACCGAACACCTGGTCTTTAGATTTCAAAATAAAAGCCCACACTTTTCGAGAATAATCATAATAAAAGTACAAACTATGATACACCATCTAATGTCATAGCATCTATAGTGCAAATATCAGTGTGAACTAAATCTAGAATATGTGATCTCCTATGAGATCCAAAACTATGAAAAGATACTCTAGCATGTTTTCTAACAAGATAATGAGTATAAGTATTTAAAGTTGTACCTTTCACAGGAAGTGTGTGCTTTTTGGCTAAGACTCAAGTGACCAAAACGTATATGCCACAAATCAAAAGAGGAATCATTAGCTACATTCACCTCTTCTCTGCACAACTTTGCTTGCAACCGATAGAGAGTAGAGAGACTATTGTTTTCTTTAGCAATAATGAGAGCTTCTTTAGTAATCTTGTGTTTTTCACTACCAAAAGAAGTGCAATACTCCTCTTGATTCAATGCCTTTACTAAAATAAGATTGAACCACATATCTGGCCCATGCCTAACATTCTTCAACTGCAACTTGCATCCCTTGTTGGTTTTAAACCACACATCACCCATACCAATGATGTCACACACTCCTTTATCTCCTAATTTAATCTTGCCAAATTTTTCAGTAGCATAAAAAAGAAAAAAAATTTACGCGTCGCTGCCCAAATAGGGACCATTCAGGATTACCAAAATTCATACATCACCACTACTATTACTTTAGCAATAGTGACAAAAACCACTAACAACGATTGTGTCACTTGAAGATACTATAATAACTATCTACAAACAACCAACATGGCCATTTCTCAATTGATAACTACTAGTGTTGTTCATACGTGCTTATGAAAAGATAAGAACATCGCAATGGAAAAACATAGGCAAATTAAAAGAGAGTAAAGGAATAGTAAGAAACACCAATCTTAAAGGATGAAGACTTAAAAAAGAAAAAAGATGGACAAAAGCTGACCTCAAAGCAGAATTCCAGAGAAAGCAGAAAGTTTTGATACTTTAAAAAAGGAAGAAGAAGAAGAAAAAATGAAAGAGACGCTATTTATAAGTCACTTATAATATGGGCATAGAGGTAAATCTTCCATGCTTTTAAATAATTTTCAACGATGACACATTAACCGATGAAACTGAAAAGATAGAAAAAATTATGAAGCGACACATGTCATTTTAAAATCACGTCGAGTTTCGATGATACAACTTATTTGACGATCTATTCAGGAGACAAGTCATTTGACTACTTACTCGAGTTTCGACCTGAGGATCAGAACTTGGGTAGAGGCACTATTCATACGTGGGCCTACCAAATATAAGCCTAACTCACGTTCCCATTAGCGAACAAGCTAGATTTGAAATTAGGCCACACAAAATCAATCTAAACAATGGCGAAACCAACCCATGTGACTTCATCCACATGAGTTAGACCGACTTGGATGCGGGTTACCAAACTCGTATTTGACCCGATTTGGGGAGTATGCTAAATGCTCCCATAGTACTTCGGTTATCATCACTAAGATGATAATCAACTTAAACATGGAGGCAACTTCTCACTTTGTAAGGGAATAACTATCCATATTCTTCGAAAGTCATCTCTAAAAAATAACCAAGTCCTACTTTACTACTCTATAAATACTTTAATACTTAGGTATTATTTCTAATCCAATCTCACCTAAAACCTGTTTAAACTATTTTTAACTTAAGTATTGGAATTTCTTGCAGTTATCTCCCACTTTCGTCTAGGTGCAGGCATGGATAAATTACCATCCCGACGGGCAACTTAGAACCCTCACCTAAAGGCGTTGACTAATGAGTTATTGTATGTACAAAGTAAAATTCGAATCTTGATACTTGCATAAGCAAACTAGTAAATTAGCCATTAGACCATTTTAAATTGATTTTTATTTCAGAGATTTAACTTTGATTAGTTGTTAGAAAATAAATTTTATTTAGTAGATATCCAGTGAATAAGTATTTTGTAACTGTATCTCTAATTCAGTCTCTGAAAACT
>NC_029788.2:20849662-20875125 GCF_000816755.2 Arachis ipaensis
TTATCATCTAACTCTAATTCAACTCACAATCTATGAATCTAATACCATCTTGAGTTATACCATATTTGATATTAAAACTCGGAGGGAAGATAAATTTTGAATATGGTCTCTAAACCTTTTATATTTAATTGAGTCTTAACAGAATATCTACACACTACATGCCATTAAATTGCAAACTATGATGCATAAATACTGACACAGACACGGGACATAATACGATATGGGACACGCCGATACATGAATTTTAAAATCTTATAAGACATAAAAGTATATATACATATAAAATATAAAGTATTTTTTAAATAAATCGTAATGATATTTTAATATTTTATTGATATTAAAATATAAATTAATTTTTTAATAAATAACATTGACTATTTTTGACACAGAGACCTCGTTGTCCTTTTGAAGTAATTGTCAGGGGCCAAGTTGAGTTTTTTTTTTGTGAAGGGCCTCGTTGTCTTTCGAAGCAATTGTTAGGGGTTGTTTTGGGTTTTTTTTTCAATTTTTTATTATTTGGCACTGCAAAAAAGGAGTTTTTGTTTCGGTGTATTTTTTTTATGGTTGGAACCAAACACAATAAAAGCCTCCTATAGACTCATATCTCCCAAGACGAAAAACTATGCAAATCTATGATGTACGGACATTGACACGGATACAGGACACGACACGACATGACACGGGACAAGCCGACACGCGAATTTTAAAATCTTACATGACATGGGGATATAGATATATATAAAGTATAAAATATTTTTTAAATAAATCGTAATGATATTTTGATATTTTATTGATATTAAAATATAAATTAATTTTTTAATTATTTTTCATGCCTTTTTTTAATTATATAAAGTATTTAATATATTTTTTTATTTTAATAAATAATAATATATATTATTTTTAAAATTATTTTAAGAATACATGTTAAAAATAAAGTTGGACATGCTGGTAGTATTTAAATGTGTCTAAGCGTATTCAGAAAAGAATTTTTTATTAAGACATTGTTGAACACAGCAAACATGTGTGTCGGACGAATGTCAATGAGTGTCGTGTCTAAAATATATCTGACATATAGACACGGCAACTCAACAAAGTATGTATGCTTTATGGATTGCAAATAACACTTGAAATGACTAGAGTAACAATAAAATAAAAAAATTATAAATGTTGAATTTGAATAAAATGTAAGTTAATCATGTTTTAAAAAATTACGTAAAAATTTAGAAGGAAAAAAAAAACATCAGAAATAAATTAAAATACTAGAAATTAAATCAAATGTTAGAAAAAGATATAGTATAAATATATGTTCCGATTAAAAAAAAAAATCAAAATTGCATTACATACTTTTTCAGTGTTAAATACTTGAATATAAAACTACACCCTAAAGAATGGAGAGATCAATACTTAATTCTTTAAGGATCACAAAACCTATTCAAAAAACACTAAACAACATGCACAATATTATTTCATTAATGTGTTCTTGATATAATTTTTTTATAAAAAAAAAATCATGCAGTCAAAACCGATATAATTATTTCATTAATGTGTTCTTGATATAATTTTTTTTTTTATAAAAAATCATGCACATTATTTCATTAAAATAATTGAAGTTGTCCAATTTTGGACTTACAATAAGAATTTGAGGATCTCCTATAGATTACTTTGCAATAATAAAAAGCAACAATAATGTAGTTTCGGAAAATTGAAAGAGTAACAAGAAATTAAAGAAGATTTTTCAAGGATTAGGGTTCAAACTCCTCTGTGGATGGTGTTGAAGTTCGTTGCATAGCTTCACTACCGATTTGACCATTGCAGTGGCTGGGCTATTGGTTTGTTCGAAGACTCTCAAGTTCTTGCTTTTCCAGACACTCCATGGTGTTGATGTGTTATCTTTTCTTTCATTTGTGTCCACCACTCCCAAAAGGTTGTCGTTCTTTGTGATGGTAATAAGTAGTTAATAGGCGTTCTCTTCCATACTTATTGAGCCTCGGTACAGTAGATTAGGTAATGGGAGGTTGATTCCTCTTCCCTATGGCGGACGAGGCACTCCCCCAATGTTTTTGGAACCTGCGGTGGAGATTTTGTAAAACTAAGAGGCGATCATGCAACGACTTCCAGAGGAAAATATTTATCTTGTGAGGGATCAGGAGCTTCCACAGTCCTTTCCACAAGGAGCTTTGTCTGAAGTAGTTTGAGCAACTTTCGATTGGACTGTGGAAGAAATTAGAGGCGACTTTGTACCCTGATACAACAGAGTATTGGTGTGTATTACTCAGAGCCCAATGTAGCTTGTCTTCATCTTCCACTAATTGAATTGTTAATATTCGATTACTGATGTCCACAGGAAAAATCTCTTGGATGAGTTGTTGGTTCCAGCTTCTCTGTTCTTGGTTTATTAAATCCTTCACTCTGAACACTGGTAGTGTTGTGTTTTGTAGGTACACTGTCAGAGGTAATGTACAGGGGTATGGCAGAGGAAGCCATGGCTCGCCAACAATCTGGATGTCCTCTCCAATGCCAATTCTCCAATGCAGCCTTTTCTCCACCACTTTCCTGCCTTCGAGGACACTTTTCCATCACCAGGAAGGTAATACTCCAACCTTTGCTTTCATTACATCAGAGTATTTAAAGTACCCATTTTTGAGGATTTTAGCTAGGAGTGACTTAGGATGAGTAATTAATTGCCAACATTGTTTTCCTAGAAGAGCAAGATTTTGGGCCCTGAGGTCTTTTAGTCCCAAACCTCCCTCGCTCTTAGGTCGTGTCGTAGTATCCCAACTAACCCATTGCAACTTACGTTCTTCCCCCTTTTGACCCCACCAAAATTGAGCTAAGATATGGTGAATCTCCATAATCAAAGAATCTGACAATCGAAAATAGGACAGAGAATAAATTGGTATAGCCTATTCTATAGCCTTGATTAATACATGTCTTCTACCCGCCGATAGGAGGTTGTGCTTCCATTGCTAGGCTTTTTTTCGGACCTTTTCTTTAATCAAGTTGAAGGTAGACCGCTTGGATCTATTAACCACAGTTGGAAGCCTAAGATATTTATCTTGCATCCCAATGTGGCCAATGTGGAGAGCATTAGCCAGCTGGCGCCGAGTCTCCATTGGGGTGTTGTGACTACAAAAGATTGCTGACTTGCTCAGGTTTACCTACTCGTTGCTACAACTTCGATAAAGCTCCGATGGGTCTAGAATTCTCTCATAGTTTGGTGCTGTAGCTTTGCTAAAGAGTATCGAATCATCTGCGAATAAAAAATGGCTGACACAAGGACACCTCCTGTTAATCTGAACTCCTTGAATTATTCTGTTTTTCTCCGCCTTGTGTAGCATAAAGGATAATCCTTCAACACAGAAAAGAAATAGATATGGCAATAGAGGGTCTCCTTGTCGCATACCTCTATTTGGTTTGAAAAACCAAAAGGTTGACCTTCTACATTGACGGAATAAGAAACAGTAGTGACTAACTCCCAGATCCATCCTATCCATCTCTCTTCAAAGCCCAATTTTTCCATAATGAACCACAAATAAGCCTACTCAATTCTATCATAAGCCTTACTCATGTCCACCTTAACCGCCATTTCATACTCAAGCCCTTGCCTCTTGTTCTTTAGATAATGCATGTACTCATGAGCAATAAGGATATTATGCGAAATAAGCCTTCCTTTAATGAATGCACTCTGAGACTAACTAATCAAGTTATTCATAATAGGTTGGAGTCTGTGAACAATTACCTTTAACATGATTTTATAGATAACCGTGGAAAGACTGATAGGCCGAATCTGAGACATACTGCTGGCATCTGGAACCTTTGGAATAAGGCATATCTGAGTGTGATTAAATCCCTTAAGAATCCTCCCACCTGCGAAGAAACTCCGTATAGCTCGAAAGACATCTTCACTAACAATATCCCAGTAATACTGAAAGAATTTTGCCGTCATGCCATCTTCACCTGGGGCACTCTGAGAGTGGATGTTGAATGTTGCTCTCTTGACTTCCTCCCTAGAAACTGGTCTACAGAGCCGTCGATTCATGGTAGCTGTGACCTTCGGCTCAAAATCAGTAAAGAACGGTGCTGGATCTGTATGGTAAGTGGAGGTGAATATATTCTTGAAATACTGTTCAACCACTTTTGCA
Organism: Arachis ipaensis; assembly: GCF_000816755.2. Classification (NCBI taxonomy): domain Eukaryota; kingdom Viridiplantae; phylum Streptophyta; class Magnoliopsida; order Fabales; family Fabaceae; genus Arachis; species Arachis ipaensis. The sequence continues at coordinate 20,853,805 of NC_029788.2, forward strand.
ATGTCAGCGTTTGTGGTCGCAACATCCCCATTCTCGCCAAACAATCTCCATATCCGATTCTGGCGGCGAGCTCTAGTCTTAAACATCTGGTAAAAAAATTTCGTGTTCTGATCCCTTGCCTGAAGCCATTTAACTCTAGACTTTTTCTTCCAATACATTTCCACATCATGGTAAGCTATCTCCAAACTATGCCCCAACTTGATTGTCTCTTCGCCACCATGTGTCCTTATGGCTCGCAAACCCTCAATTTACTGGAGAATCTCATCAATTTTCACTTTAGAATTTGACCTACTCCTGGTCTGCCATGCTATGAGCCTGTGCCTGAATTTCTTGACTTTTTGGGCCAAGCTATACATAGGTAAACCTCCCACTTTGTCTTTTCACGTATCCTGAATAATATTCCTAATATCCGGAACCGCACACCATCGCTCCTAGAATTTGAATCGGCATTTAGACTGCTCGTGCCTCGGGTTTGTGTCTAGGAGTAGTGGTGCATGATCCGAACTAGATTCAGAAAGTCTCAGAACAGCTGGGTATTGGTATTTCTGCAGCCACCCATTTCCAGCGAGAACTCTATCAAGTCTCTCCTGGATAAGGTCTCCTCCTGTTCTTCTGTTTGTCCATGTAAACGGCCTACTAATCATACCAATGTCCACCAGTTCAAAGTCATTAAAGAAGTTATTAAAACATGCCATGGAAGCTGGGAATTTCTCATTTCCGCCCTCTTTTTCACGTTGGTTCGTGATGGCATTGAAGTCTCCGATGATTGCAACTTCCCCATGAACCTGCTGCAATATTAATGATAACTCTACAAATTGCTGTGATCGAATCTGGTCATTAGTACTTAAATAAACCCCAAGCAAACACCAATCATGATTTGTAACCTCATCTTTAATGGACAACAATGAAAAAATGAGTAGAATTGATAACCGTGACCTCTAAACCTTCCTTGCATGCTATTACCAATCTTCCTGCTGTTCCTTCCGGGTTGACTAGGCTCCAGTCTTTGAATCCACATCCTCTCAAATTTTGCTCCACACTTCGAGAAGGTTTTTTGTCTCGCACAAAAACATAATCTCGGCGGAGTGGGATTGAATGATCTTTTTAAGATTGTGGACTGTCAGGGGTCTCCCCAAATTTTGACAGTTCTACATTAGGATTTTCATGGCTTCTCGGGTGCCATTTTGAGGCTGGCATCCCCCACCTTTGCATTCTCCATGAGCATGTCATCTAGGCATATTCGCTTGTGGCTCCCGTCATTTTCTTTCCCTTCCAGATTCCGTTTGCCTCCAATGATTGGTCTTACTTCCCTGCTGCCCTGATGGGCCTTTTGTTTCAGTGTCAATGACTTCTTTGCTTCTGCCATTTGAACAGGAGAACCTGGGCTCCTCAGTTTCATGTTCGTAGCAGAGGTAATGTCTTCAAGAACACGCGTACATTCTCCACTGTGGTCTCTCTAATTTCTCCCATTAGATTAGTACTGCTACTTGTATTAAGACTGCTACTTTGCTGCTCCTGGTTATTAACTTCAAGTTTTGCAAAACCATCAAGTAGCCATAATGGGATTGGTTTCTTTGTTGGTTTTGGTGCTAAATGCATATGTTGTCTATCATTGCCCTGATGATCTTCCTCCCGTACATCCACCCTCCTTCCAACTTGGTTAGCTTTCAACGATTCTCCCACCAAGTCTTGGTTTAGTTTGTTTGAGGCTGCATCCTCTAATAGAACATTACATACCCTTGCACTATACCCAATGTGGGTACAATATGTACAAAAGGTCCCAATGCGTTCATACCTCAGCCCCACCTCCACCAGTCTTTGGTTTGGTCCTTTCACCCTGAGACTATCTTTCATTACCTTATCACCATCAAGCATGATTTTAGCTTTAAGTATCCGAGATTCTTTACCTCTGACTTCAAACATTCCTATCTCCAGAAGTTCTCTCAATTTTCCCCCAAGTTTTCGTCCATCTTCCAACGTCTTATAGCATTCAGGGACACCCCAAAATTGCACCCAAATGGAGAATTTTGAATTTGTATTGTCTTTAGAATTTTCTATGTTAGTCCATTGTCTCACATGAAGGATGTAATCCTTGAATAGCCAAGGGATCCGTTCTCAATACGTCGCACGTCTTTCTCTTCATCAAAGAAGAACTGAAATTGATTATTCCCCTATTTGACTACTCTGAATCCTGTTGGTTTATCCCAGATTGCGGACAGAGCATTCTCTATAGTACTTGCCGAGAATTTTTGTGCCGAAAAAATTCGACCTGTTAAGCTCTTTGTGCATGCCTTTACACCATGAGAGTTATCCATCTCTTCTAGTACTACTATATCCTCCTCATCTCCTCTACTATCATTGTTCTCTATATTAGGGTCTCTTCACAAGTCATCCATGCTGCATATCAATGATTGGTGATTGACTTGGTGTGAAATTTGTCGTGTAGCAACAACCCTAATAGGCACAATGTAACCCTAGCAGAGCACTAACCAACCCTAATAGGCATTTTTAATAGCCAAAACAATTCTAAGTAACAGTTTGTTCCATTATGCAATATGCAAAATAGAAAAAATCAGAACAAGGAAAGAAATGAAATTCTAAGTAACAATTTGTTTAATTCTACATGCTCTATTGTCCGCAATCTTCCATATAGATATAATAACACCAACAATATCAATCCAATAATCCCGAAATGATTGCTTAATATTCTTCTTCTTTCCATGGACGGAGATCTAAAAAAACTATAAACATGAGAAAACTATAAACAACAAGGACATTGATAGAGCTGACCCAAGTCCAGAGGATCAAAGACCCAAACCTAAGATGCAAGTTGGGCATTATGAAGTTGCAGTCGGACTAGTTTGACCCAAGAAACAACCCCTGTGGATGAGCGAATAGGGATTTGACATATAAGATTGCAAATAAAGTTATAATTCCCTTAACTCTAACAGAGACAAGTACAATTTCATTAAGTGCCTCAGGAAAGTCATAAAATTTAAAGTGCATGAGATCTTATGCTTTAGGAGTAGTTTGATGAATACTGAGTCTGTACATTTATAGTTATTGTGTATATTGTTGGTATTTTTTGTAGATATTTAAGTTAAGAATGGATCACTAAATAGTAGTCAATTAAATTTTGTTACAACAAAATATTACATGTTCATATATATGAAGTCAGCAAATAAAATTAGAGATCATTTGGTATTCAGATTCTGACTTTATTGGATGTCAAGGCAATTTTGATTCATTGTATGTATATTCATATGCTCATTGAAAAAGTTTTTTGAAAATTTGTTGAGAAGATACTTGTTACTCTTTCTACTAAAGCACTTGAATATAAAATATCTTTTAAAGACATCTAATTTGGTGACTACAAATACTTGTCACAAATTATAAAAATAGATTTGAAAGACTACTTGAGTTATTTTATGACAATGTGTCAATAGTCTAATAGTCAAATATTATAAATTGTTAAATAAAATTTCAAACGGTTTAAGTGTTTATTGAGCAAATTAGCACAAACTTCATTAATACGTGTATATTTATTTAGTAAGAAATAAACACCCAAGGTCTTTTATGTGAATACTATTCAACTAAGTATCATATCATTTTATGGTATGTTGTTTCAGTGGGAGTGTGCATTTGAATGCTCATATAATTTAGACAAATTTATGATATAAATGTTTCTGCATATCATAGAAATAATATATTTAGTTTTGTTTTCACTCTGGCTTATAATTCATAAGGTTTATTAAAGTTTAACCAATTGAAAATAGGTATGCATCATCTCATTTTCGCATGTAATTTCTTATTACTCATCCAAATTTGATATATGTCGTTGAGTATATTGGTATGGTGATCATTGTGGTTCCGTTGCGATACTAATATGATAAAAGCTGTGGTAATTCCATAATTGATATATGAGACAGACCAGATTGTTAAAGTAATCAGGAAAATAACATTTAAATCTACACATAAAATTTATAAGATGTGAGTATCTTAGAAAAATATATATGTATAGCCAAGTGGGACATTGTTAGAAAATTATTAATTTTCTAATCTACTTATGAGCAATACATATATCAATTATAATCGCAAATTAAGTTATTTTACATTAAATGACTTATATAATGGTGATATCATTTATTGTCATAAATGTTAAATTGAATAAATTATCATTTTTAATTTGAAACTAAATGAAAATAAAACTAGATATACTAGATTATTTGAGTTTTAAGGTTTAATGAGTGTCACACTCAAATATAAATAATGACTTCAAAATTTTAATTCTCAATACATCAAAGACTCAAAGCTGCCTTTACAGCTTTTTTTTTTATATTTTTATTAAAGAAGTTGCAATTTAACATTATTAGGAATACATAAGCCTTTAGTTGTGATAGATTAAAAAATTAAACTCTTTCAATCATGTATATAAATCAAGTATATTTTGACTCTCATATATCTTTTTTTAATAATTTAATATAAATGATTTTAGGGTTAAAAAATCCAACAATTTAACCTATACAATTTACAAAAGCTATCATATTTATCATCAGCGTCAACTCAAGCAATTGTGAGAGCCCGTTTGGGAAGTAGCAGAAGCTACTTTTTTTTTTACTTTTAGATTATGAAAAGTCACAATCTGCGTGTTTGGCACTATTTTAGAAAAAGATTTTAACTTCCCGAAAAGTTAATTTGCAGCTTTTTGAAGAAGTAGAAATATATGACTTCTCTACTTCTCAATAAGTCATTCTACCACTTACTTAAAAAAAATTTAATTTCAAAACAAAAAAAATCTACTTTCCTTCTTCACTCTGTGAAAAATACTGACCCTTCACCACCATTTTCACGCAAGGTCTGCTAGAAGTACTGGCCTTCCACCATAATTCCACCATCATTCTCACGCAATGTTCCAAACCTTACCATTTTCACGTAATGATTCATTTGATGGAAGTATTGATCCTCCACCACCATTTTCAGACAATATTGCATTTGAACAACTTACTGCATATATTCCTTTTAAGTATTTTTTATCATTTTATCACTCTATTTTTTACTATTAAATTTATATTTAACTGTGGTATGAAATTTCAGTTTTAATTTTATTTTTTTTTCATATGTGATTTTATAGTTTACTATTATTTTCATAGTTAATTATAGCAAGTTCTTGACCTTAATAAAAGAGAAGAGAGTTCTAATAGGAGTAAGAAAAATAAAAAACAGCAACAAAATATACATTGACATACATTTTATATTTATTTTTTATTTTCACCTACCATATCATACACAATATTAGTGATTAGGTTATGTAAAATCAATATTCAATATTGAAAAGTATTTGTTATCATCGTTATTTTAATATTTATTCTCTTCTGTAAAAAATTATTTTTTGAGTTATTTATCCAAACACTACAACTTTAAAATAAGTATTTTTATAACTAAAAATTCAAACACAAAATAACTTATTTATAAGCTACTCTTAATAAAAGTCCTTATGTTTTAAACCCTTTTTCCAAAAGAACTTATTTAAGTTATTTACCCAAACTGGGCTGAGTCCATCTTCATCAACTTAACTTAAACAAACATTATGAATTAGGTATCTACACTTTATTTAGCGAAAATACTAATATGGCATATAGTCTTGGCCTCTTGGATTCAACTTTGATATGGTAGAGGTTGGTCACTACTAGAAAACTAGTTATTACAGACGGATATTTTCGACGGATTTTATCCCACTGAAATACAGACAGAATTTCAGAGGGATTTTTTTGTCAGAAAATAAAAAAATAGATTAGCATAAATTACAGACGGAAAAGAGAAATTGTCTATAATTCCGTCGGAAAAATTAATTTTTTTCCGTGAAATGGTTACAGACGAATTTTCCGTCTGTAATTTAAATGAAATCCGTCGGAAATATTGAAAACCCTAGTTGAAGATTAACTCTATTCACTCGCCATTCACACCTAGTTTTCGAACGCTGTAGAAGGCTCATCCCTCCAACTCTTCGCCCTGCACCCCGCCGCCCACAGCCACCGTAGTCTCTGCCACCACTGCAGCCACGCAGCCCCCGCATCAGCCCTCGCAGCTCCCCGCAACCCCCACAGCCTCGCAGCCCCTCAGCGGCGCAGCCACCGCAGCCCCTACACAGACACAGCCTCCACCGCCACCGTAGAAGATCCGTCGTTGTCGGATTTCGAGCTTCTTTTCGTTCCAGATCAGCGGTTTCTTTGTCAGATTTCCTTCGCGCAGCTGGTAGATCGCAAACCCTAACTTTTCTATTCGTTCGTATTTTGTATTTTTCTTCAGCTGACGCTTCTTTTGCTCGTTACTCTCTCACGATATCGGTGGTTTCGTTTTCCTCGTTAATCATTTTTTTATTCATAATTGTTCATAAGCAATGATAATATTAAATGTTGTGTACTTTGTGAATTTTGTTCATAAAATGTCTATTAAGCAGTTCATAATTTTGTTCATAATTTTGTTCATAATTGAGTACATATGAAAGGGCTGTTGGATGCGAGGAAATCTATATAGCATAATGGATATTGGTGGTTAAATTGCTGTGAAATAAATCACGACATATATTGATCTTTTGTCAAATATCTGATCCTCATTCTTTTCTTTTAGAAACCATACCTGGTACATATCTCCATTTTGCATGAGCATTATTCTCTTGAAGAGTTTCTATCAACAACTATGATACTGCGGTCTTTTATTTATTTATGTTATGTTATTTGTACCATTTGGTATAGGATTCCCAAGGCAAGTTTCCCTATTGATTTGATCATACAAGTTGATCACTCCAGCTTTCATTTCCATAAGGTTTGTCAAATCTCTCATTTAATTCTATAGAACACTTGGTGTACTTATATCATAAGAACGACCAGTCTTTGTGTCTAATTCTTAGTAATCTGTATAAAGGTCCTAAAGTTAAAAATTTATTCTCTTCAAAATGTTCTTTCTGAAAAGTTATTTTTAAGGGATTAGTTACTGCTATTAATAATAAATATTCTAAAAAAAGACAATAAAATAAAATAATCCATTTAGAATAGCTAATCCTTCTCAAAAACAGATGATTTAGCAATAAATTTCCTATTACTGATGGTTCCTATATGAAAATTTAAGTATTTTACTTTTAAAATTGAGATGTGCTATTTATTCTCGTTATTACTTTTGAATGAGGTATGAGATCAATTAATGTAATTGTTTACAATTACTTACTAGGATAGTTTCTTAATTAATTTTTTAATCCTACTCCACAGGATCGACGGCTTAGAATTCAGCTGTCTCTCTTCTCCAAGTGACAGTCAGTGAGGTTAGCAAGCACACCCTGTTTCTCTAAAAATTTTGTGTGATTTGTTTATCTATAGTGGTTGGATTAGGTCTTTTCTTGGGTCTTCTTATTGTGATTTTGCCATAGTTAATGTATGAAGAATTCATTGAAATAAACTACACACTTTATGCATGGAACTGTCCAGAACTCTTCAATACCTCTCCATGAATCTTGTGTACTCTTTGAGTGATTTCAATATTTGCAGTTTCCTTTGCAGGCCTAGTTTTGAAGTCAGGGTCCCTACACACACTACAAATAGTTGATTCTGATGTTGTTGATCCATCTTTTGAGCCACTACTACTAGTAGAAGATTCCACTATATAGCTTGTAAGATCAACCATCCGGTTCTCGAGGTTGTCTTCTGCACTTGTTGAAGCTGTTAGCTCTCCCTCACTTGGAAGATTCCTCGGCTGTAAGTGTCTATTTCCCTCAATCGGATGAATCCTTTCCAAATAATTTGGTGATGTTGTGTCTTTGTCCCTCTGGTCCTTGCCACCACTAGATTTTTTAGATCTTTTTGTTTTATCCTTTGAGTTAACTATGGGGTATACTGGAAGAAAATTGGATGATGCGTTTTGACAGCGGAGAACATAAGGTTGTAAAAGAGGATGGCGTAACAATTCAGCAGCCTAGTAACAAAGAAGCAAAATCAGAATAAAATCACTGGTTCCATCCAAATTATAACACAAGACTAGCTTTAAAGATGAAACTCACTGTTGGTCTATATTCTAGGTTTTTCTTAGGAACACTTCTAAGAACAATCTGATATCATGAAACCTACTCTTTGTTTTGTTTTCCAGAATTTTGTTCCGGGTTTGATTTTTCAACTCAATTTCAGCTTCTTCTGCTGGCATTCTCGTTATCTCTGTGCTATTATGGTTGTTCCCTGCAGAAAGTTAGAGTTTCCAGTTAGATTTGTGTGTCAAAGTATTAATTAAGTTGTTTCTTAGTGTGTTTTTCACAAAATACTGGATTTCTATTTGTGGGGTTTTATTTTTAATTTTTTTAAGTCGTGGAATAACTAAGAAAATAGGGTTAATGTATTTGATGGTAGGTTGGTGGATTAACCACTGATGTTTACTCAATTTAATTTAATTTAAATTTAATTTATTGTTTGAATTGATTAAAATGAGCTCTGTTGTTTGATGTGATGGTTGGGTTTTTGATGTATGGCAGGAAGTTGCAGCACTCTCCGTGGAGCCTTGTGAAAGCGAAACAATTATTGTCACTGTTTTTGAGATTAAAAAAACAGAGGTTCTGGCCCTGAACTGCTCGGCTCTGAATTATAAGTTAGGAATATTTTTCTAAGGTCAACTTGTATTGCCTTGTGGCAGGGATTTATGAGATTAAAAATCTGGATTCTTCAATGTTTAAATTTTAAAATGAACATCAACATGAGCATGAGCTTGTCATGGTGTCATCTTTTGTTATGAGTTGTTTATAGTTGTAGCTTTTTATTCCTTTGAAGTAATTAATAATAATTTTGAATAGTATAAATATTTATCACGAAAAATGAATTTTACTAATGATTTTTCCTTTTTGCATGGATTCAGATACCAGCTTATATAGAAAGAGAAAGGGAATATCGATTTTTGGCTGTGAGTAGCTCCTTTTTTTCTTCTTCTTACTTGATTCGGTGACAAAATCCAACTTGTCAACTGTTCAATTATAATTTGATATATTTTTCCTCTGTCTCAGGTTTTTCCTGAATCACTGGATGGGGAGCCTTTTACCAATCCAGCAGTATGTGACTCAAACCTTACATCTTTAGTAATCTTTTATTATCTTAAGTAACAGTGATAATGCAAACCATCTTTTTGAAAAAAAATCATACATATACATATTCATTTTAACTATTCAATCAAATTATTCTCTATAACTTATGCTTCATTCCCTCGCCATTATAGTAGTATGGTAAATTCAGATTAGCAGTATCTACTATATATCCCACTATCCTCAACAAACACCTCTCTTTTAACTACTATTCAAATTCTCCATGCTTTTTGCTTACTATGTGTCAAGTGTGAACAATAATTAACAATAAATTATACTGTACCACTAATTTTGGAATGTAGATCTTATTCTTTCATAATAAAAATTAATATATATCTATACATCATTTACCATCAGGATATTTTCTAGGTAAATTAATTGCACTGAAAACATATGGTTCCAGAGCTGAAAATATAACTGTTTTAGAATGTTTAAACTACAGTGATGTGCCTAATTGTTAGTGTCACACAATGATTGGCTATGCTATGCTTATAATTTAAGAGATGTATATTAACCACGGTAACCAACTCTGTGATGAACTATTTATTAGAGTTCTTTACATGAATTAATCAATACATCTGTGATGAAAATTCTGGCTTATTTATTTCTTCATCCTGTTGTTTGTATATGGAGATATCAAAGTGTCTACCATGCTTGTGGATTTAAACTTCTAGTTTAGTCTGATTGATAGTTTACAGCTGAGAAATTCCAAAAAGAGGACAATACTTATGCTAAATTTTGATTATTTAAGTTTTACAGCTAAGATATTTTTTCATATACAAACTTTTCAATCAAATGTCTCAGTTGGCAATGATTAGAGAAAGTGATCTAATTTTTCATGCCAGTTTTTGTGTATAGCTTTCACTTTTCAGTATCTGATTAGTGATTATAGCTGGTCTAGCTCAGATTTTATGCATTTCCGTATATTTAGTTCTGTAAATGCAATATTATTAGTATAACTTACAAGTTATATAGTTACAAAGTGATATCTCATTTGAGGCTCATGTCAACCAACCTATCCTCATTTGACACGTGGATGATAATTCCTGCTTACTTGGCATTCTGAGGTACGTTCTTGCATTGAATGGATTCTCAACTGTCAGCCTTATCTTTCATTGTGTATAGTCTCTGAAAATCAATGAAATTAAATCATTAACATGCACAATTAAATTCAATGCAGATCAAGACTTCCCTTCAGATATTGATATTACAACGTGAGACTGACAAGGTAACTATTAACTTGATCATAACTGTTAAAACAGACCACATACTACAGAATTGTGTAGTTACTTTAAAAACTAATTATAGTTCTATTCGAGTCACTGAGTTAGGGTTATGTCGCACTGTTTCTAAGGTTTTGAAATTAGTAGAATATTTAAATAGAAGTAAGCCTCTGCACTGCTGGTTGTAGGTCATGGCTCCTCGGGTCAAGGGTAAAGGTGTCAAGGGTCATAGAGGTTCTCGCACCACTGCCGCAGCCGCTATTTCAACCACCTCCACCTCTTCTGGGACTTCGGTTGTGCCAGATTTTCAGTCAGGACCACTTAGCCAGCAACCGTATTTGATGGTACCTAATCTAGGCTACACGGGTCTTCCTCCACCAAGTTGGCCTACTCCAGGATGTATGGGTCCCCCTCCTCCACCCCCTCCTCCAATTTCGATTCCTCCTCCGCTTCACAATTCCAGTCTATTAGTTGATTCAGAGACACCTGGAAGCTCTAGTACATCTCCTCCATCAGAGACTGCATCAGTTCCTAATAGTGTCACAAAAGAAAGATTGGTTCCTGATGAAAAAACAAGGTAAAATTTGGATCTCTCCATAACTAATTTAGTATATTATTTTTCTCTATAAATTTTATTATGCTATATGACATGCATATGCTTCATGTGTCTGCTTCTTCTTTAAGTCATTACCACCGTCTTCCTCCTCCTCCTCCTAACTAAATTAAATAAAGATGTCCCAAAAGACCGAAACAATTAGTTTCCTAACTTGTCAATTCTTTATGAAATTATCAGTTGGTTACCTTTTCCTCCTGGTTCTCAGAAGATTACAGAGATTATCAAGAAACGATATGATAAACCGTACAAAAAGTTTGGAGATGTCCCTCTTCCGACAAAGAAGCTTTGGTTTAAGGAGTGGAAGGTAAAAGTGTTGGATTATTTATAATGATTGAATAACTTGTTCTTTCTTTTTTAATCATAACTTGTCTTTAATCATAACTTGATTGAATATTGTCCATGTGATTTGAATCTTATAAGTAGCAACTTGATGAGTATGTGCAGAGCCACTTTCTTTATTGATGATGATGATGATGAGTTTTTCTGGAGGGCTTTCAAGTATAGGACAAGTAAGCGATTTAGCCAAATGATGTCTGATATCCGTGAGGGTGTGGATACAACCCACGAATGGCTAATTCCTGCTTACAAAAAGGTGTTGGAAAGGTACTGGAAAACGGATGAGAAATGGAAAAATATAAGAAAAAAAGCGAGGGAGAATCGAGCGTCACTCTTAGGTGGTTCTGTCCATTGTGGTGGTTCTATTCCACTGAGCTCAACTATAGAGAGGATGGTAATATAATTTAAGTGGATTTAGATCTTATTTAATAGACATCTATTTATGTAAAATTTTTCTTATTTTGTGTTTTATGTGGAACAGAAGAAGCAGTTGGGCCGTACACCAACCCACGAGGAGGTCTTCAAAGAAACCCACACACTTAAGAGTGACAAGTCTAAATGGGTGGACAAGCGCTCTCAAGACACTCATGTGAGATATAGCATAAATATCAAATTAATGACTCGCTGCCACTTGAATATTTATATGCCCTTTTGTTTTTCTGGTCATGTTTTCCACGGTTTATACTTCCCTCTCACAATTGCTTAATTTAATTAGGTCACAAAGGAGAAGCTAATTACCTGATTTATACTTACCTGGTCATGTTTTCCTTTCTTTTTATAGTGCCTTTATCTTCTTTCCTTTCTTGTTCCATTTTGCTCTTTCTGTTTATTTGATAATAAGTATGAATTATTAGTCATGTGTATATGGTAAGTACTAACAGTGTACTAGTTAATTAATTAGTAGTATATTGGGTAATAATCAAGAATATGACAGTGGTAGTGCATGGTTCAGTGAAACTGACAGGAAACTCACCAATCTCTTATGTTGGTTAGGCTTGATTTGTTGAATAATCAAGATTGTATTAAAGAAAAGGGTTAGTGCAGTTAGGACCTAATCTGTTATGTTGGTTAGGCTTGATTTGTTGAATAATCAAGATTGTATTAAAGAAAATGGTTAGTGCAGTTAGGACCTAATCTGTTATGTTGGTTAGGCTTGATTTGTTGACGGAGGAAGTGTGTGGTGGGCAAAAGAAGAATCGAGTTTACGGAAAATGGCCATTCTTTTCTAACTCTATCAAGTCTGGAACCACTTCTGCCAATTCTGTATCTGGAAGAGCACCAAGAAATCAAAATTCTGTTCCTGATTTGCGAGAACAGATTCATAATCTCAATGAAGAGCTTTTTCAGCGTGTTACTCAACAAATAGATGAGTGTATTAGTAAGTTGTTAGATACACGCTTGGCTCCTTTGGAAAAGACTCAAAAGAAGTTAGAAAAGTTGGAACAGGCAATTGGAAAGGCCAAGAAGGAAAAGCTGAAACAAAAGAAATGGAATGAGGCTTATGTTAGCTATTATGAGAAGGTTAGAGCGTCAAATAGTTATAGTGCAGTTCCACTACCACTGCCACCACCGCCACCCTCAATGTCTTCGGATGAGGACTATGATGATGATGAGGATGAAGATGACACTGAAGACTATAGCTGATAGTTTTAGCATGGTTGAACAATATACTAGGAATTATAGTTGATGATCAATACATTTTGTTTATATTTTGAATTATATTGACTTGCTTGTTTATAGTACTTTTCTTTTAGTTTGATAATACGATGAATGCTTATTTTTTGAAATATTATAAATATTCGAATATAAATTAGATAAAAATTTGTATTAAATTTATATTTATTTTGTATGAAAATAAGTTTATTTTATAATTAGAAAAAGTAAAAAAAATTTTATTTTACCTTACAGACGGATTTACAGACGAATTTTCTGTCTGTAATCATGATTTTCCAAAGTTTAAATTACAGACGGAAAATCTGTCGAAAAATTCGTCTGTAATTACAGACGGAGAATCCATCTGAAAATCTGTCTGTAATTACAGACGGAAAATCCGTCTGAAAATCCGTTTGTAATTACAGACGAAAAATCCGTCTGTAAGTTTGTCGCCTTCAGGAAATAGAGGGAGAATTTACAGAGGGAATATCCGTCGGTAACTAGTAAAAATCCGTTGGTAATTTTCCGACGGAAAAAAATTCTTCGGTAAATAATTTCCGACGGGGCTTTTACAGAGGGACAAAATCCGTCAGTAATTTCGTCGGTAACCAAAAATCCGTCTGTAATAAAGACTAAATCTGTCTGTAAATCTGTCTGTATTTATCCATTTTCTAGTTGTGGGTTATTACCTTGTCTTTGTTGGGTGTCCACAAAATGCAAAGTATAATTAAGGCGGATTCTTCGATGTAGAATGAGAGACAATTTCACACCTGTAGAAATGCGCTGGAGAGATTGGATGTGCAACAAGTGTCCAAGGCGGGGACAACGTCTAACAGTCGAAAAAGGGACTTGTCTATAGTCTCTCATGTGATGGGGTATGTTAGTTTAGATTAGTTAGTTATTAATGTTTGGAAACTATAGCTAATTAGTGTGGGTTAATTAGTGGGCTTATACGTAGGCCTTATTCTAGTGCAGGTGAGGAGATTCTTTTTTTTGGAAGTAGTTAAGGAGTTTTTAAACAATCAGCTCAATTAATTTATTGTTTTGTTGGACGTTTGTATTCTTGATATATGATTGGGCACTAGGTCCAAGTGTTTTTGAAAATTATTTAATAGTGTCATGACCGTGTTTTTAAATAATGAAAAAAAGATTGGGCTAAAGCCTAATAACTTACCAAGAAAATATGACAACATAACTTTTATATAACTTTGTGAGAGCTTGATTAGATAAAATGAGTTGATTTTATCTGTAGAATTTGACATTTTTTTATTAAGTAGATACGTTGATTTATTTGTATTGTCAACAACTAATAATAATTTTAGAAAATAAAATGAAATAAAAATATAGAGATAAGACTTTGATTGATTTTTGTGCATATTGTTGAAACAATTATGTAAATTTTTGTATAAAATTGTGAATCTAACGTATAATGAATTTGTTCCGGTTTAAATGTATTTGAGGTGACTTTTGTCGATGATAAAATTCTGGTGTATTTTCTTTTGGGAGAAAATTATTGAATTGGATTATGAGATTTTATCCATTAAAAAAATACCGCTAATTTTTATGCACTTATATGTAGCTATGTTGAATATATTAATTTCGTAGTGTATAAATCATAATTAGTAGTCTAAGTTAAAAAATTAGCCGTTAAAAGAAAGGAAATGAAAGAAGTTGTAGTTGATAATGTATTTTTGAAGGTGATTAAGATGGAATTTTGAAAATTAGGATTTTGATATTAGGTTTCATATTTAGGGTTTAGAGTTTAAGATTTTGGACTATGGCAAAGGATTCCGGTTTAAGTGATTCAAAATGACGATGGATCATAAACTATATAGTATGATGCCCAAAAACAAAACCAACAGCCATAGACTAGTATGCATACCACTCGGTTATGAACTTAATTTAGAAAAGATATGTTTATAATTCTATATAAGAAGCAGTATTTAATGCATTACTAGACTTGTCAATTATTAATGTTTTCGTTCATTCTAATTATGTTAATTGTGAATCATTCCAAAGGTAAAACACTCGAATAAACCAAATACATGCCAAAATTAAGCGAATTATCCAAAGCCAAAAACGTTACGTTGATGGCCCGAAGCATGTACCTTGTTAATTCGAGTTAGACGAATTCGACTTTCACGTTAGTGGAGTAAATGGAATTGAGTTGAATCGATTTACATAGGAATGTTGTGTTAACCATAAATCGAATGGAGCGTAGGCGAATTAGGTAAACTCAGAATAAATCGTGTCAGACATATTCGATTTACACGAATCATAGTTGTAAAAATCGAACCGGACCGATGGGTTCGTCCAGAAAACCACCGAATCGGTTACTCGTTGGACAGTTTAAGGAAGAAAACCGGTGTGAACCGGTAAGAACCGGATCAAACTGGTCAAAACTGATGAGAACCGACGAAAATCGGTCTGCTTGAAAATTTTTTTAAAATGTCTCCACCAGGTCTTGAACCAAGAACCTTGGAGCAAAAACAACCTCCACTTGCCACTCAGCCATTGCACTTCCAAGTACAATATTTGACAAATACTAATTATATAGTATACATAAATATCTAATTTAATTTAATTTTTATTTTTTCTATTTTTCAAATTAATTATATTTGAATTATATACCATTATTAATATAAATATAAATTTTACTAAAAATTTATTAATTTACTTGATCTATTTTATTGCTAGTATTGTGATTAACGTTATTTGTTTTGATATTAATGTTAAAATCTACTGATATACTGATATTATAGTTAGATGATAGGCTTTGTGAATTAATTATTTTTTTATTGTGTCAAATTAAAATACTACTGTAGTATTACTGATAAATTTTATGGTTTTTTTTATATTAGTTATTTTTAGAAGTTGAGACTTGATTCTTCATAAAATGTTAGTGAAGATATGTATTTCAAATTTTAATTTTAAGTTTTAAACTATTTTATATTTTATATTTACGTGAGACCGGTTTTATCAGTGTAACGAGTGATTTATCGGTTGAACAAATAAATCAGTGAATTAGTAGTTTGATCGGTTCGATCACCGGTTTAATTCTGACAACTATGACACGAATGAACAATTAAATGAAATAAGCCAATTCGATTTATAAAGATGGTGGCTTTGGTAAATCGAATACAACATTGTCGACTTAATATGCACGTAGCCATAAATCTTGCAAAAAAAATGTATATTATAAGAAAATTATAATAACAAAATTATAACCCTTGTCGGAGAAGGTAAATAAGAAATTATAAGTAAAAATTTTATGTTACAACTCTTTTCATAATAACAAAATTGATAATAACTATATATATATATATATATATATATATATATAATCATTATGTACTTAAGCAAGTAAATGAGTATATAGGAGTTATTTTGTAGTCTCAATGTTAATTTATATGTTTTGAATTTTCTTTTAATAATATGTATGCAGCAGGCATATTAGGTAGTCAAAGTGTTTAGAGGTGTGCAGTATCTCTCCATATTTCCAAGGTATTGGCATCATGAAGGCTTGCCTTTTTTCAAAAAGGCTTTTCTAGACTCGTTGGACTCCACACCGAGTTTTCACATCAACATTGAATACTTTTGTGTGAGATACTGAAGCTGGATTATATAGTCACTGGGGTGCCTAGATTTGCCGTTGAACAATCATCAAAGAATTCACATCACAGAGTGAGCAAGAATGGAAGGTGGCCGATATCAATACTACGCGGTGAGGAGGGGGCATGTTCCTGACATATATGGCACATGGTTAGAGTGCAAGCGTCAGGTAACCGGGTTTAAGAACAACGACTACAAGGGTTTCAAAGACTTGGATGAGGCTAAGGCGTGGCTTGGTGGCGTTGCAGAAGTAGCAGATTTTGGAGGGGAGCCTCAACAGATTGCTATCGAGGCAGGGGAGCAACATCAACAGGGAGACCTCGGGCAAGACCTTCCGAATCTGATTCAACTTCCGGTGTATGGAAGCCCGCCGTCCCATGAAACTGAAGACACCCGTGGGAGCTTGTCAAGTAGTCTGGACGTTCGCGGTGGCAGCTGCGACTCGTATGCCTTAGGAGGTCTGTGAATAATTGATTTAGAAAGCTTTTGTTAGCTTTTAGAGTATGATTGGTTTGAGGGATTAAGGAAATGAATTTGTTTTCTTATGCAGGTGGTGTCGAAGGCGTGTGATGAAGGAGGGACCTTTCTTGAACATGGAGGATATGGAGTTGTTGCTAATGCGTGCATGCTCATCCCTTAGCATCGGGGCTCCCATTTTCGTATGCCAAGAGCACAGGTCTAGTGAGGAGGCCGTTCGCTTTGCGTTCATCGTGGTTCTGCCTTATAACAGCAGGGGTCTGGAGCTCGTTGCACACGGACCCACTTCAGCAAATGTGCGAGTGGCTCGTCAGGAAGTATCATTTGCAATGTTGGAGAAAATGGTAGCAGCAATTGGATATAGCATATGCGACTACAACTACCGCACAGTTGCCCGCATGCAAGAACGCTGGAGAGAGATTCAGGATGCCAGTCTAGCTCCCATGGCACAACGGATTCGTCTTCTAGAAGAGGAAAATGCTGATCTTCAGCATCAGGTTGAGACGATAAATGAAATGCTGGAAGAGTAGTGGTACATTTTACAATTTAGGTTTGCGTCTGAGGTATGTGTACTTAGGATAGTGGCTATTGAAGGTTAAGGTTTTTACTCTAGTTGAATATGTTGTTACTTTAGGATAAATTAGGGTAAGTTCTGGTTGCTAACATTTCTAGCATTGGGGTGAGTATCTCTGGTGGAGTAGTATGCATTCATGTTGAAGTTGAATGTAACATGGATATGTATATTCTAGTTATGATGAATATGGTGGATGATTAAGAAAATGAAGGTTTGATTTCCATTTCTGAATCAGTATTTGAATATTGGTAGAAACACTAACAATGTGGTTTTGTTGTTAATTTTATGGTATTGGGGTCTTGATTTTTTGCTTCTTCCTGTTGACGTCCGGCAAGCGCCGAGTGGGTACGTTGTTATTTGGTAGGAACACAGGTGGAATAAGCTAAGTAGTTGTAAATAATGGTTAAATATTTAGTTGATAAGATTACTCAATATTTTGATTTAAAGTGAACCCAATTCTATTAATTAATGGTTAATTTGAAATCAAATTTGTGATTCTTTGACCATTTTAACAAAATAGGTGGTGATTAGTGTATTTTAGCTGTGAAGCCGTGGATAAAGGGGTCGGGGAAGAAGTTGCCAATGCCCTAAAAGAATATAAACTTGTAATTTGCTTTTGAAAAATAAATATTTAATATAAGTGTTCGCAGCCATCAACCATGTCGAATCAATCTATCAAGTAGCATGACAGATAGTAGTGGTAAGGATTAGGGTGAGTGGCTCGGTGACCACCTCGTGACTCGTAACAAATCTTGCAACAGAAGATTACCATCAAAAGAAGGGAGAAATTTTGTTGGTCCTCAATGGTTGGGCCTTCGGTTGCATTTCATTCCCTTTGTGCAAAGCAAGACATATCCTAGTGAAAGAAAGGAATTGACACCTGGGTTAATAAAGTCACTTGTCCCATTGTACTGGTAGTAGGAACACCCCAGTAATCGTCCTAAGTTCCATTTGGCGCGTAAAGTTGGATTCCTGAGGGATGAAAATGGGTGATCAAAAGAATGGCATTGGTGAAGCTCCAGGATCAACTGAAGTTCCTCCGAACTTTGCATCGGTGGAGGCATCCGTGTTAGATGAGATTGTGAGGTATGTCTTTGTTTTCCATGTCGACATATGCATAGCCATGTGAAGGGTTCATGTTTGAAGGTACTCAGTCATTTGTAGATGCCAAGTCCCTGAACATCTGCTCGTTCCCATTAGATGTAACATTCTTTTGTAGATGCCAAGCACATAGGCGATGGGTAGCACTAGGAAAAACTTCCGTAACTGTGGCAATAATGGCATCATCGCCGTCTGTGACTACAACAGATGGCAATTTATTACACATCACCTCAAGGAGATTTTCTAGCATCCACTTGTACGAAGAAATCGTCTCGTCCAACACTAACCCGAACCCGAAGATCGTCGTCTGTTTGTGGTTGTTTGCACCCGAGAATATTACAAGCGGTCTCCTGTACTTGTTCTTTTTGTACGTCGAATCGAATGCGAGGACATCACTAAAGTGTTGGTAATCAACTCTGCTCATTCCATCGGCCCAAAACAAGTTGGCCAACATACCCTCCTTAGTCAGGTTATACCTCGCCATTGCCATGGGGTCCACAGAAGCCTTTCCCTTCAAATAGACAATGGCAGAATTTGCGTCCCCATCTGCGATCTTAGCGCGCTTAGTCCGGTCAAGGTAGTTATAAGCATCCTTCTTTGTGAAACCCAATAGTGAATACCCCCGGCAATCCTTGCCATGTACCCAAGTATCTTTGACGTAGGTAGCCCATAACTTTACATACCATCTAGCTAATCCTTTGCCGCACCTGAAACCCGACGGAACTTTGGAATCAAGTGTACCATACACCTAGCTACTAACTCATGGTTGTGCTCGAGGATGACTTTCCGGACCTTCCAGTTTGAACTATCTTTGTCAAGATATATCGACAACTTAGCCTGGCAGTTCGTTCGTGTCTCAGGCTTATGACATCTTTTTCTATCTAATCTATTATAGTGCTTTTCATCCCTTAACCCAGCTCTGTTGCAAAAGAATCTCCTCCTAATTACATTTCCGTCATCATCCTTCCCATAGTCTCCCTTGCGTACTGCAAACCCATGGCACTTTCCAAACCTCATATAGAATTCATAAGCACGCTCCTCCGTTCTGAAAACCTTGTTCTCTATTTCAGCTGCGGTAAGACCAAATACATCTCCATAATCCGACACGTCATCCTGCCCACTTGGATCTAATTACTCAACATCAAATTCATCAGCATCTGAACTGACTACGTCACCAACACAATCGCTTTCATCCTCCATGTAGAATTTCTCGCTATGACCAGTGTATTCCATCTGATAAAAAAAATTAATCAGCAAATAACTCGTCATCTAATTTCCTCGTGCTCCCTAATGTATTACAAGTCCGATCCGTATGAAAAGAATATTGATACTACTTAATACTTCAATGACACACATTACAAATCCCTCTGGCGGTACTAGGCACATTCACACTGATAAGTATCACTCCACAAATACAACCACTCCTAACTTTGCATCCACCAGATACTTCATCGCAGATACCAAATTAAATAACAATTAGTCAAAATTCACATAACACTACCATGACTACATAAAACAAGTGGTGTAATAGATTTTTTAAGTTAAATTCCCAAAGCCTAATATCACCGATTTCAGTTTATCACAAGTCACAAATCATCTACTGAATACTTACATAAACTATCATGATGTTGTATTTCGTTTGGAACAAGTTGTTCTGATTTTCACTCTTATATATATTCTTTTCATTAAACGTCAACAACATTTCAATTTTGCTCTTATTTTTTACTTCATGATAACAAAGATAAGCTTATCATGTTAAATTACGTTGAACTAAATGAATTCCAACTATGAAATAAAAAATAATACAAACAAATAATTTTATACTATTTTATTCATTTTAATATTTCATAAAAAAAATATTTTTCAACTAAATTATAAAAACCATAAACAACATGTCTCACCAAAAATAAAAAAATGATAACTAGTTAACCCTTATCAATTTTCAACAATACTTTATATCTGTATTTCTTCACAAGCAGTCATATAGCTCTAAAATCAGAGGTATAAATAGCAACTAAGAATTCGTTCACACACTCATACCTTTAACACTGTCAATTTTACACCGATGGCACGCAGATCTCCCGTAAATCTAACGCGTTAACCAGCCAACCTCCCTAAACCCTATACCGACAACCATCAAAGAAAGGGCAACTCCACTGCACTTGATATAGTTACCTCTTCTCAAATAACTCTACTCCAAGGGGTCCGACACTCACAGTGGAAAAACCCTTATAGAAAAAAACCCCAATTGAATTTCTTTCTCCAATTCATCTTTTTCTTTACATATTTTTTGCCTTCTCCTATAAGATTTTATTCTAACTCCTGTAAATCACATAGCCCACCAAAACTTAGCCCTTCAATATTTTAAGAAACATTCAACATGTGCAAAAAAGGCCCATGTTCAACTAATACTAATTATCCTTACTTAGTCTAATTACACAATCTGATAATGTTTCCAGATCACGTGGAGGGAGTTGCATTTCCTGAATTGAGAGGACGCCTTTCTTGCAGCAGGTCACATCTGCTCCTTCACTCACACACTTGTCGCACGTTGCACCTGTCCACGCCATTTCTACACGTGTAGAAGCCACATCAATTTCTACACGAGAGATTTTGCCATTAA
>NC_029788.2:20877873-20879390 GCF_000816755.2 Arachis ipaensis
TAACTAACAGACAATTTTTTTTTAATGAACAAAATATTTATATTTTTTATCTAATAACAAAAGAAAATATACATAAAAATTTTTTCAATCACTTATGATTTATGTTTCACAAACATGACCATATA
The DNA here is from genome assembly GCF_000816755.2 of Arachis ipaensis. Classification (NCBI taxonomy): domain Eukaryota; kingdom Viridiplantae; phylum Streptophyta; class Magnoliopsida; order Fabales; family Fabaceae; genus Arachis; species Arachis ipaensis. The sequence continues at coordinate 20,877,999 of NC_029788.2, forward strand.
TGATACCGACCTCAACCCAACTATCTGATGAAATTTGAATTGTGTTGGACTATTTTTAGCAAAAAAATGGTAACTTCTTATTCACAATGACATAAAAGTGGGAAAAAAATGAATATAAGTAGTGAGAAATTTTAAAAAAGATAGTGAGAAATTTTCATTGATGATGATCTGCTTAAGAATGCTTTGATTCCAAGCAAGCAGAGAAAAAATTAACAAAATGGGAAAAGGCTTTGACACCTATAATAAATATCCATCTCTTACGTCTCTTAATTTAAAAGCTTTAAACCAACGACTCCCCAACTCATCGTTTGGTACAAACTCATGCTCATGCATCCACAACTAGTGAGTGACTATGATGTTTCGCTCCCTCAAACCCACCATTTCTTATATACTCATTTTTCACCGTTCTCTCTTCCCAATCCTCCTCTCAAATTTTTTGGCTTTTAATTGCCATGGCTGGCTTCATTACTGGCTCCAATTCTCATCACTCCCCTCACTCTGATGAGGTATGTATCTTTTCATCTTGCATTGATCCCAATCACATGCTTTAATTCTTACTCTTCATTTCTTTTTTGAGTTTAATTTTGATATAAAGAGTTTTATACGATTATCCAATTATATTCATGTGTTTAGATGATTTTTTAGGTAGTGAATTTAAAAATGATTTACTTTTTATTATGGATTTAATTTTGATGCACTGTCAGTATAAAACGGTTTTACATATGTATCCAATCACATAACGTCATATTAGCAAAAATAATTACTTTTTATATTGACCGCGTAACTAGTCATCCAAGAGAATGGTTATGATTGCACAACTGTATAAAACTTTATTCTGTCACTACATCAAAATTAAACTCTTTTATTATTTGTTAATACATAATTGTAACCTTCAATGAAAATTAAATTTTCTCTTCAATCATATTTTATCTATATGGTTATCTACTTTTAACTTCACATAAAGTTAATTGCATGTGAGTCTTTGCCATAAAAAAAATATGCTGCATCATTCTGGCTCTGTAGTAATGTTAATATGATCTTGGTTGGTTTCTGAATTCTTGTGCATGTCTTTTTACGTATGATGTCTTGCAGCACAAGTCTCCAAGCAACGAGGCCGTACCGTCAAAAGCATGTCGAATTTGCGGCGATGAGATCGGACAGAAGGAAGATGGAGAGGTGTTCAGGGCATGCCAAGTTTGTGCATTCCCTGTATGCAAGCCCTGCTATGAATATGAGAGGAGTGAAGGGAACCAGTGCTGCCCTCAATGCAACACTCGCTATAAGCGCCAAAAAGGTTATTAGCCTTTAATTTGTGGTATCAATATCATCATCATAGATATAAAAACAAATAAAAGGACTTGGTTTTTGTTGATGAAAAAATATTAGGCTAAA
>NC_029788.2:20879473-20879938 GCF_000816755.2 Arachis ipaensis
GAGGAGGAGAATTTTGATGCAGAGGATTTTGATGATGAGTTTCAGATTAAGAACCATTCTGATGATGCTGATGCAAAACTTGCTTCTAATCATGGAGTAAGACAACATCATCATCATTCATCACTGACAAATTAGCTTATGATTTGAGATTTTATTTATTTATTGTTCCCACAAATTAGTTTCTGAATTTTGGTTTGTTGGTTTTTCAAATTGATGAGTTTTTTAGTCTAAACCGATGACTCGACTTGAACCAAACCGAACCAATCCAATATTTGATCATATTAGTTTGGTTTAGATTTGTTGAGAAAAGATTTGTTTACTATGACACTATCAAAACTAACCTGATTACACCCCTATGATTTATTGAGTAATAAGTAATTGAAGTGAATATGAAACTGTTGTGAATGTTACAGGAAAATGGAGACTACAATCAACAGAAATTGAATCCAAATGGCCAAGCTTTCT
>NC_029788.2:20880137-20890819 GCF_000816755.2 Arachis ipaensis
TGATTGATGATTTTTCTTAGTAGGATGTTCTCTTTTGTTTTATATATCTTTTCTGATTTGGTTTACTGTTTTATAGTTGCTGGCAAGGATATTGAAGGAGACAAAGAATTTTATAGCAATGAAGAATGGCAAGAAAGAGTAGAGAAATGGAAAGTAAGGCAAGAGAAGAAAGGTTTGCTAAACAAAGAGGAAGAAAAAGAACAAGCTGAAGATGATGATTACCTGTAAGTGATTTCTTAAGCTGCTTCTTCCTTTGAATTGGACAAAACAAGTCCCTGTAAGATTTGAATTCTACGTTCATTTGTGGCTAAAACATTTCTATCTTGTATCAAAACAGAACCAAAGTATTAATAGAATCTAGCATATGGTTAAGTCTTTGCAATGTAACAAATTTTGATACAAATGTTGCAGTTTGGCGGAAGCGAGGCAACCACTATGGCGCAAGGTTCCAATAGCTTCAAGCCTAATCAACCCATATCGCATAGTGATTGTGATGAGGCTGGTGATCCTAGCATTCTTTTTCAGATTTCGGATCTTAACTCCGGCCTATGATGCATATCCCTTGTGGCTTATCTCTGTGATATGTGAGATATGGTTTGCAATGTCATGGATCCTTGATCAGTTCCCAAAGTGGTTCCCCATCACGCGCGAGACTTACTTGGACCGGTTGTCCATAAGGTTCGAGCGTGAAGGGGAGCCAAACCAACTGTGCCCTGTTGATGTGTTTGTGAGTACTGTGGATCCTCTGAAGGAGCCACCAATCATAACAGCAAACACTGTTCTTTCAATCCTCTCTGTTGACTATCCTGTTGAGAAGGTGTGCTGCTATGTCTCGGACGATGGTGCTTCCATGCTCCTCTTTGATTCGTTGGCCGAAACTGCCGAGTTTGCAAGAAGATGGGTTCCATTCTGCAAAAAGTATAAGATCGAGCCAAGGGCTCCTGAGTTCTATTTCTCTGAGAAGATTGATTACTTGAAGGACAAGGTTCAGCCTACATTCGTTAAGGAGCGAAGAGCCATGAAGGTAACTCTTGAGTTTCATTACCTTGGATATGAAGAAAGGACACAAGATTTTGTATTTGATTTTTGCAGAGAGAATATGAAGAATTCAAAGTGAAAATCAATGCCTTGGTGGCAAAGGCTCAGAAGAAACCAGAAGATGGATGGGTGATGCAAGATGGAACTCCATGGCCGGGAAACAACACTCGCGATCATCCGGGAATGATTCAGGTATATATTTCTTCTTTTCTGTAGTTTTCATCATCTTATGATTAAGGAGCAAGCAAAAGATGAAAAGAAACACCTTCCATTTTGAGGAATGTGACATATCCATTGAGTTAGACCCTCTTGGTTCTTTGCAGGTATATTTGGGTACTGCTGGTGCACTAGACGTGGAAGGCAAGGAACTGCCGCGACTCGTGTATATTTCGCGTGAGAAACGGCCTGGCTATCCACACCACAAGAAAGCTGGTGCCATGAATGCTTTGGTATATGCATTGTTTATTAATACTTTCAATTCTTGCATGAAAACATATTTATAACCCTGCCATTGTTGGGTATCCTCTCAAGGTTCGAGTTTCTGCTGTTCTTACAAATGCACCTTTCATGCTGAATCTGGATTGTGATCACTACATCAATAACAGCAAGGCTTTAAGAGAGGCTATGTGCTTCTTGATGGACCCCCAGCTTGGGAAGAAGCTCTGTTATGTCCAATTTCCACAAAGATTCGACGGTATTGATCGCCATGATAGATATGCTAATCGAAACACTGTGTTCTTTGATGTAAGTCTCATTCTTTCTAACCATCATGCATACTATGTTTCAATAACTAACCTTTAATGTTGCTTTTCATCATAGATCAATATGAAAGGACTAGATGGGATTCAAGGTCCGGTTTATGTTGGTACTGGAACTGTGTTTAACAGGCAAGCATTGTACGGCTATGATCCACCGGTATCCGAGAAGAGGCCCAAGATGACTTGTGACTGTTGGCCATCATGGTGTTGCTTTTGCTGCGGCGGTTCCAGGAAATCCAAGTCAAAAAAGAAATCAGGAGCAGGAAGTGGTCTCTTAGGTGCATTATACACCAAGAAGAAGAAGAAAATGATGGGAAAAAATTATGTTAGAAAGGGTTCTGGCTCCATGTTTGATCTTGAAGAGATTGAAGAAGGTCTTGAAGGCTATGAGGAGCTAGAGAAGTCATCTCTCATGTCACAGAAAAACTTTGAGAAGCGATTCGGGCAATCGCCGGTTTTCATTGCTTCCACTTTGATGGAGAATGGAGGACTACCTGAAGGCACCAATTCTCAAGCATTGGTTAAGGAGGCCATTCATGTTATAAGCTGTGGCTATGAAGAGAAGACTGACTGGGGCAAAGAGGTAATGCCTTCAGTTACATTTATTTCCCATTCTGCTTTCTGCTTAATGAATTTCTCAAAAACATGAAAGATATCAAGAACCATTTGAACTTTTCTGTATAAAACAAAGAGTTTAATTTTGATGCTATAAAATATTTTTCACAATTATCCAATTACATATGTTCTTTTTTATGATTATTCATGAGGTCGATATAAAAAGTAGTCATTGTTGCTAATATGATATCATGTAATTTATCAAAATCAAAATAGAATTCTAAAAGAAAGAATACATAGATACTTTTTTTTTTATCTTCGTTTTCCAACAAATTTATTCTTCCAATATCTTTGTATTTCTGTTTTAAGACGGTTACCAAACTCAACCAAAGTTTTATGATTGCTAAATCTTTCAAGCCACGCCTTGACGAATTTGTTTTGTACTACAGATTGGATGGATTTATGGGTCAGTGACAGAAGATATTTTGACTGGATTCAAGATGCATTGTAGAGGATGGAAATCAGTGTATTGCATGCCAAAGAGGGCAGCTTTCAAGGGATCTGCACCAATAAATCTATCAGATAGGTTGCACCAAGTTCTGAGGTGGGCTCTTGGTTCGGTTGAGATTTGCCTAAGTCGCCATTGTCCATTATGGTATGGCTATGGAGGAAAGTTGAAGTACTTAGAGAGGTTGGCTTACACTAACACCATTGTTTATCCATTCACTTCCATTCCTTTGCTTGCATATTGCACAATACCAGCTGTTTGTCTCTTGACCGGGAAATTCATCATCCCCACTGTAAGTTGGTACTAATTAAGTGCTCAACATTTCAACGAGTCATCATTTGCTTTCGAAAAACAAACAAGATTGTTTTCACTTTTTACTGTTAACACAATCACGAAAGAATTTAATTTTAGTGCACTGTCAGTGTAAAGCAGTCGCATCCAATTGCTATCTTTTACATTGACTACATGAATGGTCATGAAAAAGAACAAATGTGATTGGATGATTATGTAAGATATTTTATACTGTTGATGCATCAATAGTGAAAATAGAAAACACTGGAATCAAAACAGAAGTTTGCTAATGCTGCTATGAGATTTGTGTCTCCTAAATGTTTTTTACTTAATGCAGCTGACCAACCTTGCTAGTGTATGGTTCATGGCCCTATTTATCTCCATCATCTTAACCGGTGTCCTCGAGCTCCGGTGGAGTGGCGTTACCATAGAAGACTGGTGGCGAAACGAGCAATTCTGGGTGATCGGAGGCGTATCGGCCCACCTTTTCGCCGTATTCCAAGGACTTCTGAAAGTCCTTGCCGGAGTAGACACCAACTTCACTGTCACAGCAAAAGCAGCAGACGATACAGAATTCGGAGAGCTGTATATGTTCAAATGGACAACACTTCTCATCCCACCAACCACTCTCATAATCTTGAACATTGTTGGAGTTGTAGCTGGTGTGTCTGATGCAATCAACAATGGATATGGATCATGGGGTCCCTTGTTTGGGAAGCTATTCTTTGCATTTTGGGTCATTGTTCACTTATATCCTTTCCTCAAAGGTCTCATGGGGAAACAAAACAGAACTCCTACTATTGTGGTTCTTTGGTCAATTCTTTTGGCTTCTATTTTCTCATTGATTTGGGTTAGGATTGATCCTTTCTTGCCAAAGCAAACAGGTCCAATACTCAAACAATGTGGTGTAGAATGCTAATAATAAGGCTGCATGTGTTTTCTTTTACTTGTGCTTCCAAAAGCCATTTGATGAGTAATGCATGGAACTTTTTGTAATAATAATGTTTCTATTTTGTTACTGATATTTTTTGTATTTGAAATTCTGGGAAGTGTTATCTGTGTATATACTACTGTATAGGGTTATGCATGGTTGGAATATGTACAATTGAATCTGTTGTTTCAGAGATTGTCACTGATATGGAAAAAACTGAAGATTTTTTGGGGTACTTAATAATTTCTATCTAATGGGACTTGATTTTATTTTTCACTAATACCAAATACGTATCTCTACAATAGTTAATTGATAGCTAATTTTTTTTTTTTTTATTTGTCTGGTATGGTTGATATTGATCAGGAGGTCGGATAACTATAGTCAATTGCTATCTACGATGGTTTGGCATTTTGTTAAGTGTTGATTTTATATGTATTCAATGAATTTTTTTTTTGGTGTCTACTATGTATTCAATGAATATTGTCAAATGAATAATAACAACAACAATAATAATATTGGTTTGACTAGAAGAAAATAATAACGCTTTTTAATTTACATATTGTACCGTAGCTGGTGTATGAGAAGGATATGGGGGTAGGAGGTGTGTAACCAAGTTGTGGTGTCAGGGGAAAGGGAGTCGGACCCTCCGAGTTCAAGCCACAAAACGCACGGTCCGACTCCAGTGCATGTGGCTCAGGTTGCTGAGGAACTCGGACCCTCCGAGTTGGATGAGCTTCACGTACCGTCCGATTTTCGGTGGACCAATCGCACGGTCCGAGTTGGTTCAACAATGGACACGCGTTGCTTCCCCGCTGTGTCCCTAAACGGTGCCCCTCATGAAGACAGAAAGAAAAATGACCTCTCTCACCATCCGAATCCACATTTCACTCCCACTAACCTTTCACCCTCACAGCCTTCTTCTTTCTTTCTCTGAGTTTTGCATGGTGGAAGAGCAACAACAATGCCAAAAAAATACAAAGTTAAAGATGTTGATCGATCTGAGTTTCATATTATTCATTATCTCAGTGATCCTGATTATGTAAGTATTTTTTTAATTTTTTAATTTTTTAAATTTTTTAATATTTATAATGATTAAAATATAAAATTTGAATATTATGATTGTTGTTAGACACACAGTTGACGAAGCGTATAAATAAAATGATTATGACTAATTTATGAATATTAGTTAGATTATTTTAAAATATTTTTAACAGATTAATAATTATATTTATCATGATAAAAAAAATTTTTATGATTATATTGTTGTTAGACATGCACTTGAAGAACATAAATGGAATGATTATGACTAATTTTGATTGTTTGTTAGATTTGTTTAAAATTATTTTACAGATTATTAGTTATATAAATCATGATTAGAAAATTTGTTATGATTATGTTGTTGTTAGGCGTGTAGTTGAAGTATATAAATAGAATGGTTATGACTAATTTTTAAATATTTATTAGGTTTTATTTAAATTTTTTTTACAGATTATTAATTATATATATCATGATAAGAAAATTTTTTATGATTATGTTGTTGTTGTTGTTTAGTTTTGTGTTTTTGGGTGTAGTAGTAAGTAGTAGATAATGTAAATTTTTTATAAATTTATTTATTTTTAGTATAATTATTATTTGTAAGCCAATGTTATTTAAATGTGTTTTTAATAAATTAAGTATAACTGTTATCAATTTTGGTTAAATGTTATTATTATTGTGATAAAGTGTTAATGCTGAGTTGATTAGAAAGGTTATTTTAATTAAGCCATGTTAGATATTTCTTTATGAGAATATTTAAATAATCTTAATTGTAGTAATTATTATTAGCAAGTTAATTGTTACCGTTGTTAGAATATGAATGATGGCATATAGAGATTATTAATATTTTGTATTGCAGGGGAAAAAATTTTTAACAAAAGAGTAATTAACGTTCGATATTATTGTGGATGTTGTAATATTGTTGAGATTTATGATTAGGAATATATGTATTTGTAATGAGTTTCATTAGCAGTTATGAATAATTTTGAGGATTAATTAAATAAATTTAGAAGTTACAAGAATTAGTTGTATAAGGATTCAGTCAAATGATTGATGATGGTAAGTTAGTAATTCTTAATAATTTGAGTAGTAATTTGTTATGTTTTTTTTGTAGAAATCAAGAATGTTGACATGTAACCATCCACTTCCTCCGGATCGGTATAACGAAAGGGTGGAGGATCATTTGCGAATTACCGGGTTCTATCATGCATCTCAAATTGGGATAGTGCAGTGTCAAAAAGTATTGGTAAATGCTCTAATTGAACGTTGGCACCCAGAGACACATACGTTTCACCTTCCCATTGGTGAATGTGCTGTGACACTTGAAGATGTAGCTCTGATTCTTGGTCTTCCCACAGATGGTCTTCCAGTCACAGGGATGACAATGAGCAGTTTTGAAGCGTTGGAGGCGGAGTGCTTGATTCAATTTGGAGTTGCACCACCTAAGTCGGATTGTAGAGGTAGTTGCATAAAACTTACCTGGCTGCGGAATCTAAAAGAAAATTTACAGTTGATTGATGATATCAGTATACAGAGGTATGTGAGGTGCCATATTATGTTGTTGATCGGGACGATCTTGTTTGGGGATAAGTCTGGGGCAGGAGTGCATTGGAAATATCTACCCTTGCTACGTGATTTTGTTAGTATTGGTCAGTATAGTTGGGGAGCGGCGTGCCTAGCACATCTCTACAGGGCATTATGCCGGGCATCCCGTTTTAACTGCAAGGAAATAGATGGTCCACTAATACTTCTACTCTGTTGGACTTGGATCAGGCTGCCATATCTATCGCCGCTACCTAGGGAACCTCGAAGTTTTCCGCTAACAAACAGGTAATAATTTGTTTCAATGTACCCGTATCTTGATATTTAAGATTCATTTAATGCTAGTTGAGTTAATTGAGTATATCATATTAGGTGGCGGAACTGGGAGCGTGGTGACCGGCGATATAGATATCTGAAGTTAGGTCACTTTAGGAAGGCATTTGACGAACTTCAGGAAGGGTAGGTATGTTTTAATTAAAGTAGTTTTAGTTTTCGGTTTAGGGTCTGAGACATAATTATACAGCATTGTTACTGTAATTGTCGTTATGGACTGTGATCATGAGGTTCCTTTATTTTTTCCAGTTTGTTTGGGTTGCTTATGCTGTGGATCGCGTGGATCCAAACATCATTCCTCCTGAAATCTACATGCAGTCGGTTGTTTGGAGCGCTACAGTTTCGTTGGTATCATTTGAATGTATCGAGTGGCATGCTACCGATAGGTTTAGGCGACAGTTTGATTTTGTTCAGGGACAACCTAGTCAGGAGCGGAATCTAGAGAAGGCGCATGGAGAAACCCTGAAGGGTCCCAAGAATCTTAATTGGGCCACGGAACTGAGTCATTCAAATTGGGTGATGCATTGGTCAAACAGGTATAACTACGTTCTATCTGAGCTTCCCATGCCTTCACATCATCTACTAGATAGTTACATGCATTGGTACCGATCAAAATATGGGGACCACTTGAACTTGTCAAATCTTGTGGGTCAAGATAATGATGAAGGTGATCAGGATATGGATGAAGGTGATCAGGATTTGGATGAGGATAATCAGGATACCGATGAGGGTAGTCAGGATATGGATCATGACAATGAAGGACAAGAGCCACATTCGCCGCATATATTACCTCCAAACCCGATTCCAGAAGAACAACCTCAGTCCTCAAGCCAGTATGTACCTCAGCCACATTTCCCCCCATCAGTTCCAATAACTCAACAATATTGGGGAACCTCACAGTTTGAAACATGAGAAGGAGGTTCTTTTAGCCAGTTGCTTGGGTTGATGTCTGTAGATCCTGGACTATCACAATATGGACATCAGCCTGAGTTCATGGCAGGTAGGTATTCATTGGATGCGAGGTATCCGGGCCATACCTCATCGGTTGCTTCTGGAGGGTTTGTGTCGGTTGACTCTAGTAGGAGTGACGGTGGACGCGGAGCTTTTTTTAGTTAGAACCCTAACCGTGTTTCGATGGGACTCATTGAGGAAAATGCTAACACACTCGGACAAGAGACAGGTGAGTATCTAGTAGATGACCCGGATGCCGAGGAGGAGCATGAGGATGATGAAATAGAGGAGTTCGAAGAGGATGAGGAATCTCGTAATGATGGTATTATGTTTTGTATTTTACTTTACATGTTCGATTGCTTATTTATTTTTTGTTCCTAACTGGCATCTCTGTTTGACTTTTAGTAAATGATATGTGGTATATGTCTTGCTTTGATTACCTTATGCACTACATTTAATTGTTTTTTATAAATTGTATACAGGTCAGGCACGCACTCCGGATGAAACCTCCAAAGGGTACAATCTGAGGATTGACCCACCACGTCGCAGCGCTAGTCGATACACTCCATCTGTGTTCAAGAAGGCGGCGAAGAAGTGCAAGAATTTTGTCAAGGATGTGAAGTGGGCCATGAGAAAGTAGTTGTGGTTTAAATTATTTATTTAAGTTGTAATCACCTGGACTGTGTTTATACTAATTTGTATCTATTGGACAATTTGAATTAATGAGAAGGACTTTGGTAACATTTATATTGTATGTTTATAGTATTTAATCACCACGGACCCTATTCAGGTATTATTGATCTTGACTACGTATTAAGCTACAGGTATTGTATATGTACTGAATGTCAAAATTGGTCCGGACTGGCAGGTTCTATTAGGAAACATTTGGATCGGACCGGCCGGTTCAACCAGGAGACTTGTGAAAAGGACCGGCCGGTTCAATCATGATAGATTTTAACCGAACCGGCCAGTTCAATTGAATAACCAGTGGATCCGGACCGGCCGGTTCAATTAGAAAACCTCTGACCCGGACCGGCTGCTTCAATTACAAGACCTGTGATGCGAAGAAGCCAGTTCAATCAAGAAAAATGTGACGCGGACCGGCAAGTGCAACCAGAATATCTTTGCACTGGACCGGCCGGTTCATTCAGAAAAAACTGAATGAACCGAACTGGCCGGTTCAACCAGAAAACCTAATAACCAGACCGGTTGGGTCAACCAGGAAAACTGTGACGCGAACCTGTCGGTTCAACAAGTACGCAGATTATAATATATTGTTGTGATACGTATCCGTTTTATGTTTTAACACATACATCTGGCATACATTAAAATAAGAACAACTGAAGAACGTTACAACATAAAAACCGTTTTGAAATAAAAACAAATTAAAAACGTTATACAATATTACACATGTCAGGTCAAGTTACCTCAAAAGGAGAACCCATGCCATACTAGTGACGTTCTACACCTACCACAATGTGAACCTACTGAGCATCTCCGTCGGCATTTGTACCAGCTGACCGACTGCATCTACTACGACTGTGTCCCTTGGCTCCACATAGCGTACATCGCCTAGGACGACGTAACATTCGCGTGTCCATCTCATTCAAGAAGCGCGTCATCCTCGGGCGCCCTTTCGAGACACGTCTCAGATACGGATTCGGTACGTAGCGAGGACCGTTGTATGCAGGCTATGTCGTCGGGTTACCTAGTGGCCTAAATCTTGCTCGGTACACCCGCCGAACTTGGTCCATCTTATACACATCATGCACATACAGTTTCCAATCCAGTCGCTGGTTGGCGCAACATGCGAACACATGTCTGCAGGGGATCCGGTCCACTGACAAACCCCAATTTGACGGTTTGTTTTGCCTTGGATTTAGAACATTTTGATAACCTTTTGTCACATTTAGCCTAAGAATTAGCATGGCTTTGTTATCTCTTCCATGATTGTGCTTAAGTGTAGAAACATGCTTTTTAAGCCTTATTTTGGTGAATTCTAATTTCTGTTTGATTCCATACGATGCCTTGATGTGTTTGCTAGTAATTTCAGGGTTGAAATAGGCTAGGCATGGATCAAAGGAAGCAAGGAAGGAAGCATACAAGTGGAGAGAAGCATAAAAAGTCAAAGAAGCAAAGTCAGCCATGCACGCGCACGCGCACAAGGCGCTCGCGCGCACATTGCAGAACCGACCAGGGACGCGCACGCGTACCATGCGCGCACGCGCCGATGCTGGCACATGACCTCATTAATGTAACACGTGCCTGGCGATTTGAGAGGGTTTCTGAACCCATTTTTGGCGCTAAATTGCCAAGGGAAAGGAATAAAAGGATGAAGGATTAAGGAGGAGGCATATATAAATCATTCATGACTTAGGATCATAGAGCAACTTAGGTGTTAGTAACCCATTAGTTTAGTTTAGCTTTGTAGTTAGTTTCTAGAGAGAGAAGCTCTCTCTTCTCTCTAGGATTAGGATTAAGTTAATCTCTCTTCTTAGATCTAGGTTTAACTCTTGCTTTGATTCACTTTTCATTTACCAATTCTTAATCTTCTCCTCTTCCTCTTTCTAGATGTGTGCTTTAATAATTGTAATTCTTCATTTTGTTTTGGATATATTGTTGTTCCTTGGTTTTCTTTCAATAATGCAATTTGAGGTAATTCATGATAATTGTGATTTCCTTGATTGTTGTTGATTCTTTACATTCAATTGTAGTTAGAATTCATTCTTGTTGTGATTGA
>NC_029788.2:20890844-20896130 GCF_000816755.2 Arachis ipaensis
AAATGGCGCCGTTGCCGGGGACTTGCAATGGTGTTATGTTATTGGTTATTGTACATATGTGAAAAGTGTAAATAGTTTGTCTTTTGCTTGTTTACTAGATTTTGTTAGTTTTATTTTGTTTTTCCATAATGAATTCTCACCACTTTGGCTATGAGTTTGGCTCTAATTGTGTTGTAGGGAATGTGAACTTCAATGCTAACATGTACCAAGGATGGAACACCCCAAGATGGGAAGAGCCTCAAGGAATTGATCACTCCTATTGGCAACAACCTCCGGATACTTATAGGTATAATTTCCATCCTCTGGATCTGGGCCTCTTCTAAGCCCCCAGCTCAAAACCACTCACGCGTACGCACCCCGTGCGCGTGCGCGGCAATGCGTATTAACATCACCAGGGGCCACGGACCAGAGAGTTGGGCGTGCCGCAAGCCCATTCTAAGCCTAAGGCCCAATCTCATGTACGCGTGCGCGCACTGTACGCTCACGCGCAGTTCTCCATTCCCCTCAATGCACGCGGACGCGTACTTGCCGCGTGCGCGCAGGTCTAGTAACGCGACTCCCAGGCCAGTCTCCAGAGAGTTAGGCCTGGGTTGGGCCAACTCTAAGCCCCTAGCCCAACTCCATGCACGCGTGACGTGATTGGGATACCGGAGGCTTCATGGGTTATGGATGCGGGCAATACCAAGCCGAAGGGGATGTTATTCACTCATTTGACCAGGGAGGCCAAGACTTGGCAGATGATCTTCGCCCACTACGTCCTGCCTACCACCCACTTTTCTAAGGTCCCCATGGAGATGCTTTTGCTGATAGGGTGTGTTATGGAGGGCTCATTTTTGGCGCTAAATTGCCAAGGGAAAGGAATAAAAGGATGAAGGATTAAGGAGGAGGCATATATAAATCATTCATGACTTAGGATCATAGAGCAACTTAGGTGTTAGTAACCCATTAGTTTAGTTTAGCTTTGTAGTTAGTTTCTAGAGAGAGAAGCTCTCTCTTCTCTCTAGGATTAGGATTAGGTTAATCTCTCTTCTTAGATCTAGGTTTAACTCATGCTTTGATTCACTTTTCATTTACCAATTCTTAATCTTCTCATCTTCCTCTTTCTAGATGTGTGCTTTAATAATTGTAATTCTTCATTTTGTTTTGGATATATTGTTGTTCCTTGGTTTTCTTTCAATAATTCAATTTGAGGTAATTCATGATAATTGTGATTTCCTTGATTGTTGTTGATTCTTTACATTCAATTGTAGTTAGAATTCATTCTTGTTGTGATTGACTATACTTTTCTTTTGTGCCTTCCAAGTGTTTGATGAAATGCTTGGTTGGATTTTAGTGTAGATTTTGTTCCTCTTGGCCTAGGTAGAGTAATTAGTGACACTTGAGTTATCTAATTCCTTTGTTGATTGATAATTGGAGAGATTGCTAATTGGTTTGGAGTGCACTAAGGCTAGTCTTTCCTTGGGAGTTGGCTAGGACTTGTGGCTCAAGTCAATTCATCCACTTGTCTTTCCTTTCTTTAGTAAGGGTTAACTAAGTGGTAGCAATGAACAATTCTCATCACAATTGAGAAGGATAACTAGGATAGGACTTCTAGTTCTCATATCTTGCCAAGAGCCTTCTATAGTTGTTAGTTTATTTTCATTGCCATTTACTTTTCATGCTTCTTATCCAAAACCCCAAAATAACCCATAACCGATAACAAGACACTTCATTGTACGTCCTAGGGAGAACGACCCGAGGTTTAAATACTTCGGTTTATAGATTTTAGGGGTTTGTACTTGTGACAAACAACTTTTTGTATGAAAGGATTAGTGATTGGTTTAGAAACTATACTTTACAACGAGATTTCATTAGTGAAATTCTAAACCGTCCAAAAAATCCGTTCATCATCCACCTGGAACTCTCCACAGTCACATCGAAGGCCACGTAGATCAACTGCAAACTCCAGTCCGCTTGGCATCTCACGCACCTCGAAGACCTCATTCTGCCGGTCAAAGCAACTGACCTGAATGTTTCCTGATGCAAGTTGGTTTGCATGCAACTTCGAGGTCACGACTTCGGAGAACACATGGCCAGCATTAATCCGCGCTTCTGCCTCCGTTCTTTTTCTGGTGAAAAGCTCGTTCAGCCTGTAGAATGTTGCCTTGACAAGAGCAGTAATGGGAAGATTGTGTGCACCCTTCAACACTGAATTGATGCATTCCACTAGATTCGTTGTCATGTGACCCCATCGGTATCCACCATCAAACGCCAATGCGTACTGTTCGCGAGGAATTCGGTTTAACCAATTAGTGTACGCTTTCCCCCGTTCCCGTAATCGCTGGTAACGCACTTCGTACTCCCGCACCGTCCTCGAATATCCTAGAGGATAGCAACAAAAAAAAAGATGAATTATAGATGTCAAAAACAAATATTAATGTTTATTTCTGTTATTAAGTTACTTAAATTTAGTAAATGGTTACCTATGTTGACGACCAATTTTTGGAGGTACGGTGCCTTGAATTTTCGTAGAAAATTCGACTCTATATGCCTGATGCAGAACATATGAAAAGCTCTAGGAGGTGACCAGGCTCCGTTACTCCGTTCCACAGCTGCATTGATGGATTCGTGTCGGTCGGATATTAGTCCCACACCATTCCGAGTGACAATATGTTGACGCAAGTTACTAAGGAAAAAGTGTCATGCATCAGAAGTCTCTCCCTCGACAATAGCAAACGCAATTGGGACGATATTGTTGTTGCCATCCTGTGAAACTGCGACTAGTAGATAATCCTTATACTTTCCGTACAAGTGAGTCCCGTCCACCTGGACAAGTGGCTTACAATGTCTGAATGCCCTGATGCAGGGGTAATAACTCCAGAATACTCTATGCAGTACCCGAATATGACCGACCAAGTCATCGCCTTGATATGCAGGCATAGTCTCAAAATGGACAACAGCTGATGGCTCCTTATGACACATGGCCTCAAACCATATAGGCAACGCTTCGTACGATGCCTCCCAACCTCCAAATATTTTTTCTACTGCCCTTTGCTTAGCCAACCAAGCTTTCCGATAACTAACGGTATAGTTAAACTTCGACTGCACTTCTGCTATAACCGATTTTACCTTTAAGGAGGGGTCAGCCTCAACCAATGGCTTTATTGCTTCTGCAATTGTGATGGAGTCCAGCTTCAAATGATCCTGTGAAATGGTGGCTCTGGTACAAGTGTGACTACCATTATACCTCCTTATAACCCAACAATACTTCCTACTGATCAGACTAACCCTGATAAGCCAATCACACCCTGACCCATACTGTGTACACTTGGCATAAAATGTCAACGGCTCAGACTCATACACCCGGTAGTCTACGCTTCGTCGTATAGAATACTCTTTTATTGCCTTAATAACAGCTTCCCGGGAACTAAACTCCATCCCAACAGCAAATTCACCATCTGCGACAATAGGAACTTCTGCCAGGACAACCAGCATGGGAAAAATTTCAATAAATACAAACATATTTCAAAACCCTAATAAATCAATATTCACTGCATCAAGTATGATATAAATCCAACCCTAACATCATGTTACTGTGTAACTTTTTCCACGAATACGGACATGAACGTCAGATGTAAAAAACCGGCCCACACCGACCGGTTCGACCGTCAACCCCGATGAACCAAATACTAACCGGTCCGGTTCTCTAAGTCATATCTACAAACACACGTTAACTTTCATTTTCATAATGTAGAGAATTTTATTATTATTTTTTACCCAATACCTATAGTATATAACATAAATAATAATAAAATAGTAACTTCTATGTTCTATATTAGTTTAAAATAACGTTATATGTTTTCCAATGTTAGTAAACACATATTTTGACTTCTATTTTTTTAACTTCTTACTATTTTTTAATTTTTTTTACATAAGATCGGGTAAACCGGTTCAATGTCTAACACATACATGACATCAACGCATGCTAAAATAATGGTTAATAAATACTAATTCATTCATAAATAATTCAATAACTAAATAAAAAAAACTATTATTTTTTATAATGTACCTGCAGTCATATATTCCGGATACTCCGGAACATGCATGGCTTCCAAGTCCAGAACTTGCATGAATGAAGGCTCCGCAAACGGCATATCGTTTGCGAGTGCATCTGCCACCTCTGTCACATCTGGATCCATAGTTCCGTCACCATGATCTTCAACTCCATCTGCACCAACACATTCGTAGTTGCTTTCGAACTCTTCTTCACTGTCACTATTATAATCTTCCCGTAGAATGTTTCGGTCAGTCTCAGATTGTTCAAACTCAACATACAACTCGATAAACGAGATCTGAGCCCGGTTTTCAATATCCATTGAAAACATCTCCTGCATGCTCGCTTCGTCCGTCACATATCTTGTTTGAAATTGGACGAACCCACCAAATATCGGTAACGGATATCTATATAGAACACATGATATTTTTTTTGCCCTCTCAGAATCAATCTTCTCACAGATCAAACCTTTAAGTTCTTCAAACGAAATAATAAAAGGAATAACAACATCTAGTGGATTATCACAAATAAATTTTACTCCTTCAGACGTTTGTAATAAAATCTGACCAAAATAATACACCTTTAGTAGTACTCTGTCACTCATTTTTCCTACTCACAAAAAAAAAAACCATAACATTAACTATTAACTTCTATGATTTAGAACAACTATGGAAGAGACCGAGAAAGACGAAACAGAGGAAGCGGCGCTGAAGAAGGTGAAGAAGACGGGTAACCTAACACTAACTCGTTGCACACTTTTATATAGACCCTTTACTCAACTCGGACCATTCGACTAGGTTAACTTCATTCAAAAATATATTAAACAACCAAATCGGACCATGCGTTTTCATAAACCGGTTCTGACATCCCTACCCAAACCGGACGGTCCGACTCCATTCATCTTCAGCTACATGCAACTCGGACCGTCCGAGTTGCTCTTCCAACTCAACCTTATCGGAGGGTCCGATTTGTCCGCACCAAAAGTTTTTTCCTCCCCACCCCAAATCGGACCATGCGTTTTCGGGTTTAGGAAATTCACAAACGAAGAACTCGGACGGTCCGAGTTCTTCTCCCAAAAGCTGCCAAAATTCTGCCCCACATACATGTCTAGCCCCCCTTGATCCCATATCGATGAAAAGCTCACATTCAGGCTCCATTTCCATAAAATTGAGCCAAATAATATTATATTATTAAAAAATATTAACAAATAATCTCTAATTATTTAGATAAATTTAATAGATAAAAATAAAAAA
>NC_029788.2:20896172-20928701 GCF_000816755.2 Arachis ipaensis
CGTATATTTTACATATTATTTTTTTATTAGATTTTATTAAGTTATTAATTGTTATTTTTTTATATTTATGTAAAATCATTATATACAAAAAATTGTATATGAGAAATAGATTGATTAATATTTATCTATGAATTAAAATTTTTATCTTTAACATAAAATCATTCATTTTCAAAGTTTAAAATTTTAAAATTACCTAATCTTATCCTGTTAAATCAAATTTATTTTTTACATTTCAAAATATATTATATTTTTAAAAATTTTATCTAATATCATAAATTACAATTATGATAAATTTTCAAGATTTTAATTATAATCAATAAATTTAACGTAGGAACGAATCCATATATTAAATATTTTGGGTGTTATGTTGAACATAAACAATTATTAGTGTTGGTTGTTTTATCTATTTAATATTATAAGATTTAGTTTATTTTATCGGAAAAGTTTTACATCTATGTAAAAATTACATGGTTGATATTCAAGTACCTTTCACTCCACGCCCCCACACACTCGTTTGTTTTACACGCGCCTTATATAACGTACATAACGTAATTCTTATTTTGCATGATCAACCTTTCTCAACGTAAACCTTTCCATATAATGTAAACCTTTTTCGCGTTCTTCTTCTTCTTGTTCTTCTTCCTGTTCTCCTTCTAATTAAATTCGTTGTTCTCCCCTATTCGCATTTTTCTTCTTTGCATTATGGATCTGGATTGACTTCAACGCAATTAGCTTCGTCATTCATCATCTTCTTCATTTTCTTCTTCGATCTGCACTTTTGAATTGAAACAATGAATGAATCAACCTCAAATCAGTTGAATGAGTGCGATTTGGATAATTCTTCCAAAATGCATCAATTTGATGAGGTTTGATTATTGAATTTTGAATCGAATTCAATGGAATGAAATTGCTAATTTTATTTGAAGTGAATTGAATAGACTGAGGTGATCTATATCTGAATTGAATTGAATTGAATTGATAATATGTAACTGTGAGTAACTGTGAGTGTGACTAACTGTGAGTAACTGTGAGTAACTTTTCGGTTTGGTAAGTACTAAAGAGTTGATTCACCATGTGCATGTGTTCGGTTCGGTATGCAGAAATGAGTCTAAAAAAAATTAGACGAATATATTATGTTTTGTTCCCCAAGCACTATATAATTGTTTCACCATAATTAAGATTTCAGTTCACCATAATTAAGTTTTCGGTTCACCGTGCAAACCAGCTGTGTTGTGGATGAAAAATTTGTCCCAAAGGTGGGAATGATTTTCAAGACACTAGAAGAAACTGGAAAGTTCTACAAACATTATTCCAAACTTGCCAGTTTTTCTACCAAAATAAGAAACACGACTTGGAACGGAGACAAGATTAAGAATCAACTAATTGTATGCTCCAAAGATTGGGAGGTGGAAATCAAAGATATCTCCAACTTTGAAGATAAACCCTTCAGCTGGGTTAAATTGTCGGCCAGAATTTATGTACACGTAATGAAGGATGTTGGTCTTTGGACAATTTTCAAAGTTGTTTTGATTCATTCACATCTTTGTTGTCCAGACCAGGCTGAGATGCTCAAACAACACAGGGAACTTAGCATGTTCATGCGTCACATCTTTGAAACCCACAAGGAAGCTGAAATCAGACCAAGCAAAACTTACTAATCATTTGTGGCAGCAGCTGGCAGCCACCGTGAACTAGGTTTTATAGAAAAAGACGTCAGGAATTACACACAAGGGAAGTACGGAATATTTTCGAAGAAGACGATGCCAAAGAATTTGGGATGTACCTAGTAAGAATGAAAGAGAAGAACTAAAATTTCTTCTTTAAGCTCAACCTTGAAGGCGATCACTGCATTAAACATGCATTCTGGACTGATGCAAGAAGCAGGGCTGCATTTGATTATTTTGGAGATGTGGTTTCATTTGACACCACCTATAACACAAACAGGTATTCGGTTCTTTCAAACATATTTTTGATGTTCAGTGAGTGTATATATTTCGGTTTACCACCTTGTGCTTGTTATTTATGCAGGTACAATTTGATTTTAGGTTCTTTTGTTGGCGTGAATCACCACGGCCAGTCGACAATTCTTAGATGCGCGCTGATAAAAAATGAGGACATCCAATCATTCAAATGGCTATTTGAGTATTGGCTACGTTGCATGGGAGGGAAAGCACCAAAAGGTATTCTTACCGATCAATGCGCATCGATTCAAAGGGCAATTGAGTTGTGCATGCCAACAACAATTTACCGCTGGTGCATCTGGCACATTATGAAGAAGATTCCAAGCAAATTAAATGGCTACAAGGGACACAACAAAATTGAACAAAATATGAGCCATGTTTTTTGGAACTCATACACAAAAGAAGCATTTAACAGAAAATGGATCAATTTCTTTAGAAAGTACAGCCTCGGAGGCAACAAGTGGCTTTCAGGTAATTGAGATTTCAATTTGAATTATTTTTATGCTCATATCTTTTTTTCCTAAAGCATGCACTGTTTTCGGTTCACCAGACCTTATGGCTTTGGTTTGGTTTGCAGAGCTATACGAGAATCGCCATATATGGATTCCAGTTTACTTGGATCACCACTTTTGGGCCGGGATGAGAAGCACACAAAGGAGCGAAAGCATGCATTCATTTTTCAACAAGTTCATCACACGGAATAGCTCCTTGAGACAATTCGTGAAGCAATACGACAATTGCCTAGCAAACAGAGAGCAAGCAGAGAGAGAATTCGATGCTGCAGATTTTCACACCGTGATACCATGTGCAACAAAATCAGCAATAGAGATACAGTTTCAGCATGTATATACCCATGAGAAGTTCAGGGAAGTTCAAGCTCAATTCAGAGGTAAAGTGAACTGTATCACAAGATCAATACATTCCACCCTAGGTTTCACAACATATAAAGTAATAGAGCAGGTTTCTAACTCCACATTCAATAAGTTTGTCGTCACCTACGACGCAGTATCACGAGATGTAAAGTGCCATTTCTTGCTGTTTGAGTCTAGGGGCATATTGTGCCGCCATTCCCTAAGTGTCCTAAGTTTTGAGCGAGTGGATAACGTGGCACCGAAATATATATTGGAACGTTGGAGCAAGAACATAAAGAGGAGGCATACACACATCAAGAGCAGCCAAGATGAACCTCTACTAGAGCCAAGAAGTAAGAGATTTGACGAATTGGTGTTTTGGTCACACAATATATGTGAATTTGCATCCGAGTCTGAAGAGTTGACCGAAATTTTGCACCAAGCATTTGACAATGTCATGGCGGAGATGGAAGAATATTAAGGGAGAAGCAAAGGAAAAAGTTTGTTAACCCACGAAGAAGCAACATTAAGTAATGTGAATGACCTTCAAAGCCCACCACATGTCAAAACAAGAGGTCAGTCCAAGAACAGACTTAGATCAAACCTGGAAAAAAAGATCTCAAATGCCATGAAGAAAAAGAAAAAGACAGCTTCAAGCGAGATAAAATTGACTTGCTTTTGATTAGTTAAAAATTCAATTGTCATTTTGCTAATATACAATTATGTCTTTTGTAGTTGAACCTTTTAGACTCCAGATCATCGATTCAGTCAAGCTCCACTCTTTACAATGCACCAGATATGAATTATCCAAGAGAGGATTGTACAAGTTTTAGTTTTTATTAATGCAAATTTTTGTTCACCCATGAGCAAATTTCGGTTCACCATAGTTATAGCAGGTTTAATTTCTGAATGTTGATAGTCTTTAATGAATAGTCACTTTTTTGTGAAATTCTATATTGATATATGCAGTTTTTTTATTCGTCTAGTGTATTAATTTCTAAGTTGAATAATTAGAATTTGTTTTTTGGTTTAGGATTCAGAGTTCAGAGTTCAGGGTTTAGGGTTTAGGATTTAGGGTTTAGGGTTTAGGGTATAGAGTTTAGGGGTTTAGGGTTTAGGATTTAGGGTTTAGGGTTTAGGGTTATGGTTTTATAGTTTTAGGGATTTAGTGTTTATGGGTTCAGGGTTCAGTGTGTTTCAAACTTTTGGTTCGCCCAGTGTATTAATTTCGGTTCACTGTGTTCAGGGTTGAGGGTTTAAGGTTAGGGGTTTAGGGTTTAGGATTTAGGGTTCAGGTTTTAGGGTTTTAGGAGTCTAGGGTTTAGGGTTTAGGGTTCAGGATTCAGGGTTTAGGGTTCAGAGTTTAGGGGTTCAGTGTGTTTCCAACTTTTGGTTCTCCCAGTGTATTAATTTCGGTTCACTGTGTTCTTTTGGAGTTCGTAATGTATTGGTAAATACAGTAATTGCAATCACTGAGAACCTGAAATAAAATAGCAGCCAGACAGTTCCAACGGATATATAAATTAACATCTCAGATGAGTACTCCATCTTGAATCAAATATAAATATTAACATTTGATACATACATTGATATTAAGAATAGATATATACATTAACATTGACATATATACATTTGAAAGAAGCATTGTTTGCTTTTTTAACAAGTTAAACAAAATATATACAACTAGTATATGCATTGTTTGATACATACATTGACAAATATACATTTGAAGTAAGCATTTTTTGCTTTTTAAACAAGTTAAACAAAATATTGTTAATTACAACTAGTATATGCTATTTGCTATCTAAATCCCCATATGTGAATTTACAATAAGGGCTGGAGAGGACAGCAGGTGGCTTGGAGAGTCTTATTGCTTCAGATTCCCAAATCACTTGGTCTCTGATTTTGTTCATTTCATGCAACAGAAGATTTGGACCATATTGGTATCTGAAGTCATCAATCTCTTTCTACGTTTCAATTGAAATGAATTAGTTACATAAGAAATGAACCCAAATGAAATAAGAACAATATCATTCAAATCCCTAATCATACTGTAAAAATGTAATCACAATAACCCTAAACCCTGAACACATTAAATATCAAGTAAATCAAAATCACATTAAATAACAACAAATTTCATTCAAAGCCCTAGTTATTCTGTAAAAATGCAATCACAGTAACTCTAAACCCTGAACAAATTAAAAGGAGGCCACTGAACCGAAAAACATTCACTTGGTGAATCAAAATTATAAGAGCCACCGAACCAAAAATTGTTTATGTGGTGAATAAATGGTGATCAAATTTCAATCAATAAGAATAGTATTTCTACACGGAAAAGAACTATTGAACAGAGTAACAACTAACTTCAAAGCCCTAGTTACACTATCAACTGAACTGAATGAAATATGAAAAGAAAGAAATTTATTAATTTAGAAAGTACTTACTTGTGTCCAAGCTTTATATTTATATGTCTTCCCGCTTTTGATTTTTCGTGGATCTATTGTTTCGAGCCATTTCACCGAGTATATTCCACAATCATAACTAAGCAAGAATTGAGTATAATACGATCAATAGTATACAAAATAAAACACATTAAAAATAGCACTATAGAAGAGAAAGATTCTTACTTTGTACGTTGACCATTCAATTGGATACACTCTGCTTCCTCTCCCAGTCCATCCTCCATTAAGGGTTCCGCCCCAGCGTACACCCTCATCTGGAAAATTATTAAATCCTGAAAGACAAAAAAAAGTAAATAAAGAGAACCAACAACAGTGAACCAAACTCCTCTCATGTACAGAATAATTTGAATAATTTACAATAAAATAACTTACAACAAATTTGTTCAGTTTCTTCCTCGAATTAGGTATATGTTCTGGCAGCTTATTGATAAGGTCAATGACATAGAATTTCTTTTTGTTGACATCAGCAATCCATAACCACCAATGCCCTCCATTGTAAATTAGGACAAATAGCTGAAGTTTCGGAAAATTATAGAATATTTCAGTCGACACAATAGCAAACAAGAGAATTATCAAAGAATTTTCAGAAATTACGACTTACAAATGGATGCGATGCAAGTTTCCTTTTGTTAAGAAACTGGCGGTGGTGGGATACTGCTCAATATCAAACCTGTAAGCCTTGTTTGTCCTCTTATCAATGTAATCCATGCCATGTGTTCCCAACATAAAATTTTGCAAAATGAACATCAGTTAAATCACATTTTCACCAAACCGAACACAATTCATATGCTGAATAAAATGTGAAAAACATAACATTCAATCATCAACATAAAAGTTTTCTTCACGCAAAAGAACTCAATAGAACACATAAAAATCTGGTGAACTAATATTAACATTCTGACTGAACCGAACAGGAATCAGCACTGAATAAGAAATTTAGCTTACCACAATATCCAGCGGCACAATGTATATTTGTTCTTGATACCACCGAACTTTGATTTAGTTGAGAATCATGCTATGTATACTGACAACATACATGAAGAAAAGTTATGAGATATACTGTATAAGAGTGTTTAGAAAAATGATTATTGTTAACGCAATTGGGAAAGAATTTACCGAGGCATGCACTTGTTCTTTGGGCATTAGAGACATGAAATATTCTCTTAACCCCTCATAAAGCGCCTCATATTTCAAGACAAATATTGCTTCATATTCATTGCTACTGTCATTTGTCTTTTTCACATGT
This sequence comes from Arachis ipaensis, assembly GCF_000816755.2. Classification (NCBI taxonomy): domain Eukaryota; kingdom Viridiplantae; phylum Streptophyta; class Magnoliopsida; order Fabales; family Fabaceae; genus Arachis; species Arachis ipaensis. The sequence goes on from NC_029788.2 coordinate 20,902,693, forward strand.
GTCATCCAATGATAACACTTTTCGATCAACTCCTTCGAGATTTTTATCTTTTTTTTTTTCCGGAGTTTTGAAAACTTCAGCAGCTGGTAAGGTTGGCTCGGAAGATGTTGCTTCAGCAAATTTTAATACTACTGTCACTCCAGCATCTACCACCGCCTCTGCCAGGATTTCAAGCTGTGAAACACTCTCTTGAGAGGGCTGAGTTGGTTGAGATGCTGGTGGACTTATCCCAAGGCTAAAGGAAGGCCTTTCATCTTCCCTTTGCCTAGGTTGAGCAGCACTGCAAGATGATAGATATTTAACAATGATATTAAACTAAAATGTTATTAATCATTATAGTGAACCGAAATCCAAACAAATAGTGAACCTAAATCCAAACTTACAATGAACCGAAATAATATTAAACAAAAATGATATTAAAGAAAAGCAAGCAACATACCTATCAAATGATGACAAGATTAGAGTTTCTTGTTCTGATTGGTGCCACTGGAGGTTCTTGGGATTGTTCTTCATCAGAAACTTCATAGACATTGCCATCTTTGAAAAACTCTTCAATAACAGAACTTGTAAGAGACACTGTAACACCCTGCTTTTTCGGTTTTGGAGGGCAACTATAAGAAACAGAAGAGAGTCCAAAGACAACAAAACATTGAATTCATTTCTGGTTTCAACTGAACCATAATTAAACCATGTATAAGAAGTAAACATTATCGGTATTTATATAAGCAGTAAAAATTACACATCAACAAGTGCTTCTTGTTCGGATTGCCTCGCTGTTGGTTCTTCACAAGGCTGTTGTTGCTGTTCCAGAGGTCTGCTGCATTAAACATTAAACATTTCTATAATTATCCTAAACTATTATCATATGTAACAATGATATTTAACAGAAATGACATTAATCATTATAGTGAACCGAAATTCAAACTAATAGTGAACCTAAATCCAAACTTATAGTGAACCAAAATTTTAACAAAAGTGATATTAAAGAATTTTATGCTTACACATTAACAGGTGCTTCTTGTTCTGATTGCTGTGCCACCGGAGTTTCTTTGGATTGTTGCTCTTGTTTTTTGGCAGGACTGTTGCATTAAGCAGAAAATAGTTCAATAACAACCCAGAATTATTATCCTATACCATTAAAATTAATAAAAAAAATTTATGTGAAACTTACTCTTCATCAGAAACTTGATAGACATAGTCATCTTTTATTAAGTCTTCAATTACAGAACTCGTAAGAGACACTGTAACACCCTGCTTTTTGGGTTCTTGAGGGCAGCTGTAATAAACAAAAGAGAGTCCAAAGACAAGAACACATTGAATTTGTTTATGGTTTCAACTGAACCATAATTAAACCATGTATAAGCAGTAAACATTGAACAAGATTCATGTGGTGAATAAATATTTATTAACTTACTCATTATTAGAAATTTGTTGTGTTTTATTTTGTGGAGGGACATAGATGAAGTCATCTCTGATCAACTCTTCCTGAACAGAACTTGGAAGAGACAATGCAAGAGGAGGTCTAAGGAATGTAAACAAGGATAAAGTTAATGTTGAATAATTAGAATTTGTTTTGAAAAATAGGAATTTGCACATTGAAAAACTCACACTTCCAAAGGTTGAGAATGAGTTTCTTGTCGGAACTCAATGATTTGTAGCTCAGAATCAGCTGTAGCTCTAGTGACATTTAAACACATTTTCTTTGTGATTAATTAAACAAGACTTATTATCTAAATCTAAAAGAGTAACATAAATACTTTTAACTTACACTGGTGGAGTTTTAGAAGTCTTTCTTGGGAAAATTTTCTTTTTTCTAAAATATTTTACCAGGCTTTCAGGCGTATTTTTCGTAAAAAAAAAGATAACAAATTAAAATTAGAAACCAAGATTCAAAGTAGAGGTCTAGAAACACATTAAATTCATTTTTGGGCAACCACTGAACCGAAAGTACAATATGCAGCAAATCAATTTACCTGGTATTGCTCGCGGCATTTACAGAAGGTGTAGAGCTTCCTTGAGTCTGTAACAGTTGCTCGCTATGCAGATTTATAGTCGGCACTCTAAGCAAGATAAATAAATATTAGTAATTCAATCTAGAGGAATTAGAAAAGGTTGTAGCAAAAGTAAGCAAAGAAAGAAAAAGAACTCGGGAATAATAAACTGAATCTTACATCTGAGAGAATTCATTTTGTGCCTCTGCTAAGTCAAAGTGATCTAGAGCAATGTTTGTTGACTGAGCTCCGTCATTTCTTTTCTTTGATCTTTTTTCCCTTATCATCTCCAATTCTCGTTTTCTTCTTTCGGCAGCATTGTCTTTTGCTTGTTCAGTTCTAAAAGTTCATAAAATAAGTATCAAGGAACCTAAAATGTAAGTATCAATAAAAGAAAATATGATTTGAGAAACTTACTCCTTGTCAGATTGGGCTTGTGTTTTTGACACCCTTTGCGGTTGTTTTCTTTTTATTACGGGTGTTTTCTCGATTTCATTTCTCTGGAATACAAATAAACACATCGAATTTATACCGGAGACAAGACACTAACAATGAAGTTAACCAAATTGATAGACACCACTGAACTGAACTAAATTAAAGTGCTAAAACGAAAATTAGAAGCTCACCGAATCGAAATTAATTCATTTGCTGAACAAAAATTGATACAAATGCAATCAAAAAAACGTCTCACAGAAATTACGCAATACTTACTGGCTTTCAGATTCGCTTGTGTTCTCTGAATCTATTGGCACAGGCTTTGTTTTTTTGGTTTATTTTTTAACCACCTTCGGTGGTTGTTTTCTTTTCTTTGTTTCAATTTTTTTTTATTTCTTCTTCTCTGCAATACATATGAACAGGCGCATAAGAACAAATTTAAGCAAATACAAGTTAAATGAAATCAATATCAAAATTAAACTTATTGGCTTTCGGATTCAGATTCAGAGAATCTTTCCTCTTCCGAAGAAGAATCTATCTCGACATTTTTTTTATTTTCTTTCCTTTTTCTTTCTTGTCCAAGTTACTTGTTTTTGTTTTTTCTTTCTTTTTTTTCTTTTTGTACAGAAGTCCTTACAACAAAAACAAGGACTAAATTATTTAATCATAAAGAAAACACATTAATAATCCGGTGAACCAAATGAAGCAATCCCACCGAAACGAAAAACATTCATATGGTGAATAGTACATGACAACTATTTAATCATCAAGAAAAATATTTCTTAATACAGAAATATTCAAATCAACAAACTAAGAATTGCAAGTAGGACAAATAAATTAACAATAACCTAAAACAGAAGTTTATTTAGTTAGTAGAGTATTTTAAAAGCATTTGAAAGCAAATTTTTTAGGGAATTTTAGTAGAGTATTTACTAATGGTTTTGTTGCTTCGGATGAAATCCGTTCAATCATCATTTCCCTTGTCCAATGGGCCACCCATGGTGCAGGAGGAGCATCAGGTGCAAATGGGCGGAGGAACTTCGTTTCGTGGAAGTATATCAATATTAATATAAAAACACAGCCATCAACAGACTATTTCTTTCCCTTTCTCTTGTTTTCAACTCCTTTCATCAAGAAGTTGAGGACATGCTTTGCCCAATCCCATTCCCGAATGTTGTCCACATGAAAGATCGGTGGCTTATGGATTGGGGAGGCCACACTTACCGTTGTGGAGAGCAAGAAGCACTTTTGTATGAAGACAACAAAAGTCCTCTCTAATTTTTTTCGGTTCTCTTCCCCTTCTACACTCATGTCCAGCACATTCCTTGTCTGCTAGATTCAGGTTGTTGTGATCAACCTTTTCAGAAAAATGATTCTCTATAATATTTTAATAGCAAAAATCAGTAAAAATGGTCAGTTTAATTTTCTGGACACCAATGAACTGAAAATAACTAGTAAGTGGAAAATGTATTACCTCCGTTGGTTATGCCGAGGGTAGCTGCTACTTTTCGAGGAGTTATGTATATTTTTTCCTGGAGAGTTTTCAGGCACCCTTTCTCTTTATCAAACTGATCAAGCAATTCTTTCAACAGTGTATTAGAGACATTCATTTCTGGGACATTTGCCAGGGCACCAAATCCCATTTCTTCCACAATATCTTTCTTTTCTTGACTCATTTCCCTGTACACTGTTGCTATTGCCTTTGTTTGGCATCCGCAATAGTGAGTTTTCTGTAAGTTTTGAAACAGAATGTGAGGATATATTTATAATACAAAATAGATATTATTCGAATGAAAGCAGATAAATATATTTAATCTGCTTACATTATAATGTGCCTTTTCCTTTATTGTTGCCATTTTCTTGTTGTGTTTTGCTGTAATGAAAAATTTTGGTCAATACTTCATTGAATACATCAACAAGCACAAGCATGTATATCTTAATCAAGTCAATTAAAATGCAACAACCCACCGAATCAAAACTTGTTCATGCACAGAACCAAAATCACAAAGGGTACCGAACCAAAAAACGTTCATGTGCTTAATAAATGATTATCAACTTTCAATCAACAAGAATACTATTCCTCCATGCAAAACAAGTACTAAAGATAGTAACAATCATTTTCAAAGCTCTAGTTAAACTATCCATACAAATAAGAACAAGCACATATATCTTAATCAAATCAACATCTTCCAAAAAAAAAGTTTTTCAAATTTCATGAATTAAGTGTTCTTTCAAAATGACATTTGCAAATTTGCTTCTTTAAAAACTCTTACTGAAACTTGATATCTTTCTTTAAGTATCAAGGTCAACTACCATTCGTGCTGAAATCTATCCAATATAATGAGACAATTTTACAATAGTATGGCTTATCAAAGTGAAAGAGTTGTCTCTAATGTCGATTGTCCTAAACAAAACTCATTCAATACATCAAAAAGTACAAGCATGTATATCTTAATCAAGTTAATTAAAATGCCACAACCCACTGAACTGAAAATCGTTCATGCACAGAACCAAAATCATAAAGGCCACCGAACCGAAAAATGTTCATGTGGTTAATAAATGATGATCAACTTTTAATCAACAAGAATAGTATTCTTCCATGGAAAAGAAATACTGAAGATAGTAACAAAGCTCTAGTTAAACTATCCATACCAATAAGAACAAGCACGTATATCTTAAAGCCCTAGTTACACTATCCACTGAATTGAACAAAAATAACAACAAATTTCATTCCAAAAGTCATCAATACACATCAATGACTAAGGAAAATTGTAATATATAAACTATAATTACGAATTTGGTAGATTTAATAATATTAGTTAAGTAAAAGTTTCTGCTATGATTAATTGAATTTTGATTAATCACTTTTTTATTAGAAATAAAAAAATTTATAATCAAAAGCACAAAAAAGGGGGTAAAGTTACAATTAAATAATTTTGTATTTATTTGAAGCAAACACTTGTCTTTATGATGTGTCTTAAATATTTACAGGTGTTAGTTGAAGAAGATCCACCCACCTTTTTATTAAAATCCACAAACTCTTTATAAGAAGCATTCCTTCATAATTAATTATCCTACCTACTACATCCATCCAGAGAAAAAAAAAGTATAGAAAGATGAATATAAAATATTCCTTCAAATTAAGCCTCCGCCTGTTTGGTTTATCCAACTACTAACTATTTCTTTCGAGTAAAATGCTGTTGGCTCAAAAGATGTTCAAAGAGTTCGAATTTGGGCATCGAAAGAGATAAACTAATGAAGTTGTGTAAATAATGTTTTGCGTAAAGACAATATTACTATCCTCTAGGCATTTGTATAGTTTATTCAAAGCATTAATCCCCTTTCTTTTAATTTCCTGAAGAAGTAGATGCATCGGAGCTTCTATTTTAATATGGGTTAGTTTTTCAGAAGTAGCTCAGGCTTGTATTATTTTGTTGTTATTAATTTATAATTTTATTTAATTTGTGCTTAATTTTTATTTTCTATTTTAGCTGATTATCTGTTGATTGTACTTTGTATTTGTTATATATATCTATTTTTTGAGAACTGATGATAATTTTGTATTTTGGTTTAATTTATGGTAAATTTAATTTGAAACGAATACCATTATTTGATCTATGCATGCAACTATAAAACGGATTCCCTTTAAATATTTATAGAGGAAGAAACAATTTATCTTTATGATAGTATGATGCTCAACATTAAATTGTGAGTATAAATAGATTGTACATGGATAACGTGAATATTTAGATAGTATGAATAACTTCAGGAATCTTTTAAAAGTAATATTAAATTACCGTAGAAAGTAAATATAGTTAATATAATTAGTGATTTCTATACCAAGTTGATTAATCTTATTCTGGTTCTGCTAATAAATGACTAATTAATGGTTTGGATTTAGCAGGTTTGTGAAGTTGCAGCTTTCTTTGAAGTTATATGAAGTTGCAGAAAAATAGAAACCTTTTCGAAGAAAGAAAACTGCAATTATATTTCATCTCCATAATGAGGTTCATTACTTTACTTTTAATATTTATTACTTGATCTGAATGGAAACTTTGATGCGGCTAAAGTTCTAAGATAAGAGTCTCTTAATGAAAGTTCTTAATGACTTGAAACATTAGTTTTTTGGCGGAATAACTGATGTACCTCAAGGTATGTTGTAAAAATACAAATATACATATACAATTATTGAGACTTATTTTTTCTTTGAATTTTAAGCTAAGAATATGGATGTTGTTTGGGGAGAAACAGTTGGTGTGGATGGCCAATTGTGGCTTTTGTGTCGTATATTTTTGAAATTGCAGGTTTCCGTTTTCTTTAGATTTACTTTTGAAGTTCATAGCGTTGATTATGAGCGATATATATATTTTGAACATCTTACTGTGGGAAAAAAGATGCTCTCTTTTTTCTTTGTTTTGTGTTTTCTGTCTGCATCAACTCTATTTTTGCGACGAAGATATTCTTTTAGGATTTATGAGTGAAGTTTGCAAATGGATGATTGGAATAATCTGTAAATTGTAATCTTACAACTGTTTGGGAATTTGATCGCTTATTTTTTTTTGTGTATCACTATTTGTAATTGTATCATCTTGTGATTTTGTATTATCATTATTAAAGGAGTTGTTTTAGCCTATGCTTGCCAAATTCCTGAATATTTTTGCGTGCATTAATCTATGCATGCTCCCAATATGTAAGCATCTCTATCTCAAGATTCCAAAATGAACACTCTATAATATGAATTTAAAAGAGTTTTTGTTGATGTTAGAATACTGAAGGCAGTGTGGCTATTGAAAGTTCAAAGGCTGCTGATGAAGCTGCTGAAATTGTTCTTAGTAAATTATTCTAGTATCAAAGGTTCACTGCATAGTATTCACTGAATGAATTGCACAGACTTGATATTGGCACTACCATGGAAGAGGCACCGATCATAGCTTCTCCTTGATATGCATGTATAATGAAATTGGAATGACTTCATTTTTCATAGGCTAATGATCTTTTTCTCTATGTATGTTCTTGGTTCTAAACATTTGTTTCCTTTGTTGTAACAATGTTTCCATAAAGGTTCTCTCATCAGCAGGGATGCGCTCAATAACATTTCATCCGGATGGAAGAATTGGACATGAAGATGCCTTAAAGGTAAAGGATTGTGAAAGATAATATAATGTAGCACTTGAATAAGGATAAAAAGAGTCATTTAAAAGTGTCAAAATGATATATTGTTGGTGTATTCATGGGAGACTGTTATCTGTTATGATTCTGTTGATGTGAGATGGACAACACTTGGTGATCTCTATATTAATGCGAAACATTTGGGATGCTCATACTACCAAAACTTTGTTGGAGTCGGGTAGCAAACATATCGGTAGGATTATCTTTTGTCAAGCTGTTATTTTTAGTGGCAATTTTGTGAGTTTTTAGGTACCAATTTTTTTTATTTTCAATAGAGATTTGAGAAATTATATATGTATTTATTAACTACCATATAAAATTAATAAACAATTTGATTTGAGTTTTGAAATGATATTTTTTAAAATAATATGACATGTAGAGAAGAAAGGATAAAAATATTTGAATGTTATATCATTTTATTTGACTAATTGGATCCAACACTAAAATATATTTGTGTTTTGAATATGCACCCATCATCACATTGTTAGCAATTCTTAATTGATCAGTTGGGTTTTGATTAATTGGATTTAACACTAAAATATATTTATGCTCTCCTCTTTATTATCAGACTTGAGATTAGTCACAACAGCTGAAACATCCATTGAATTGCTAATCCTATTCTCCTATACAAAGGCACACAATAATCCTTCTTAGATATTGTAGGCAGTTTCTGAGTTGAATGATTATTAGTTTATACAGCAATAGATATAGAAGATACATACAGTTAAGACGTCAGAAGGATTGCTAATGAATTTCATAGGGCAATTTTTTTCTACAATGTCTTCATCGTCACATATCTTCATGATATATCTTCATGATAGTGTAAACCTAGTCATGCTTGTTGATGTTGGCTATTTTGACATTAATTTTAAAGAGTAACTTCTTGTCCATCATATTATCAAGGGTTGGGGGGTAACCTTCCCCTTTCAAACACTGAAAATTCAATTTTAAAGAATGAACAAATCACAATTAGTGTATACGCACAAAAAATCCAAAAATTTGATATCTGAAAGGGATATATGCTGAACAAACATCTTCATCCTTGATTTGTTCAGCTTGCCTCCCTATAAGCTGTGTTGTTTCCCTATCCCACATTAGCATAGTTATACTTTCTGTTCCATCATAGGCCATAACTTCAACCTTGTACCTATTATAAAATATGCAATACCAATTGTCAAAAAGGATTTCCTCTTAATAAATTCCCCTGCCAAATAGTTCAATAGACCAATAAAATAGGATCAATTCTTTACAATTCATGCAAGTAAGTTAATGTTAATTAAACTGCATCTAAAATGTCACTTGAAAACATTATTCTTTGAAATCTATTAAAGGCATCCAAATTAAGTCTTGTCTCACACCTAAGGGATGCACTGCCATGTGTGTGACCACACTTGGAACATTCATATCGATTTTCAATCGGGTTTCTACTTTCTTTGGACACTTCCTACATGATTTGTAAAACCAATCGTTGTTGCCAGCATTGATAGAGACAATAGTTCTGCCAATCCATATAGGACCTTCCTGCACCAAGCCCAGGTGTAAGTATCAAACCATCATTGTTGAGTTTAGTGAATGCCTAATACACTTAGTTATTAGTAAAAGTGTTAGCTAATTGGACCTCTATTGAATCGAGTGCGTCCTCTATTGATTTCACTACGACACCTCCTCATTTCAGTTCTGCAGCACCAGATTGCACACCATGACCAGAGACATGACTAATCCTGACCGAATTAGACCTTACACTGCCAAGCAAGCTACACATTCATTCCATTAAACAACGTCGTTAATGGAAACACAACAGAGAAAAAGTGCTTCTCATTGACTGTTAGACAAACCTTTTCCGAAAATCATGTACTTCATTCATGTCAAGATTAACATGTATTAACATGTATTTTAGAGACATCAAAGTGGCTCTGAACCGATACCTTATCTAAAAACATAAACAATAAGAACCAGTTTTGCCTTTAGTAAACATGGCTTTATCACATACCAACTTTAGTAAACAAAATATTAATATACAGAATCCCTAACTGAGCATCTAAAAAGAAGAAGAAAAAAGAGCAAGCTAATGCCGCAATCCAAGAAACAAAGGATCATAATGAAAAAGCTCAACATACTATTTCAGATAAAAGAAAAGAAAATCATCCTTCCAATCCACATCTTATTGGTACCACTATGATAGAGTAACATATATACTGAAACTTTTTTAACAAAGATTTGTATTTCTCTATCAAGTAAATACAAATAAAAGAACAGTCTCGTCTGATAAATTATACAGAATTGATATAAGGATTGATATGCAATTCTAAATTACATTTCTATTCAGAAAATTCTAAATCCTAAACCTTTGCAAAAAAGCATTAAGAACATCAATAATTCCATCAAAACTACCAAGCTTGGAACCCACCAAAGAGATAAAATTACTAAACTAACCTCTTCTTTTAAAGGAATCATGGACAATTTCAATCAGAAAATATTGCTTTCAACCTGTTGTTTCTTAATTCAAACACATTAAAACACAAAGTAATTAGTCTTCATCTCGAGGCATTGTTCATACCAAAGCAGTTAACTAAATGACAATCCATTTGTTCATACAAACAATCAGTAAGAAAGAGAGCGCGAGAAAGAAAGAAGAGGAAGAGAGATAGAGAGAATCTAGGAAAGAATTGATTATGATAGTGTGCTAGTTAAAAAGTTTATTTGACTACTACATTATTGATTTAGCTACTTGATCTATTATACTTTATGCATACTCCTACAAAATCCAGAATTCAAATTAATTCACCAATTCATGTTCATGAAATACATCAAATAGACTAAACAGAAACATTAACAAAAATTAATTTCAATTCCTTACTTTATACTTTCTCACTATATACATGTCCATTACGAAGCCCACTGATTAAAAAATCTATCATTTTATATCTGCATGGATCACAATTCATAACATGTATGAACTTACAAAGTAGATTTAAAATACAAAATCACTGCCCCATAAAATATTTTGGATACAGTAAATAGACTTGTAAAATCATCAGCATGTTCAAATTATTTGTATAAAGTTATGTATGCATAAACTATGACCGTAGTCAAATTAAGTATACAAAAGCTAGTTCCTCGATGATTATAGAGCTGTTTCCGTCCTTTTCAAAATGTTCATAAGAACACCGTGCATGTTGCTCCAACCTATCAAGTGCTTTAAGTTGATGAACACTGAGTGTAGCTGCACAAAACTCATCAAAATCCATCCTTCTATATTGCCATGCATTAAGCTGCAACCTAAATTCATTTTAATCAGCGAGCACTATTGGTGCAAATGCTATTTATATAATGTATGGAAGCATTGGTACAGTTAAATCATAGAACTTACTGATCCAGAAAAGTCAAGAATGCGTGATTCCATAGCATTTGTTGCCTTTTTCATCGAGGCCTGACCATGTCAAATTTGTGAGATAGCAAATACCATCATCTTAACCAAGTATATAAAAAGAATTTGAAACAAAACTAACCGCTTTGATGTTTTCTAGGCTAATGGTTCCGTTTTTGTTTGGCTCCAAAAGTGTAAACTGCTCTTTTAAATAAAGCAGTTCGTCTACAGGTAATGTCTTAGAGACTTAGACAGTGCCTGTGTTGGTGCCCATCAAAATAATATTCTGCTTAGTTATTGAGAAGTTTAATATATAGTGAGATCATTTAAAAGTAGAAAGAACAATAAATAACAAAGAAAAAAGTACCTAAAAATGCAATGCTTCAGCCACCTTCAATATTGGCAGCCAGTGTCCTGTCTGGTGCATCTGGCAGTCATTTTTCATTACATTCAAGTTCAGAGTCAGTCATGAGCAGCATGAAAGAAAAAGGATACTGCGTAGCTGTTACACAATATCTTTAAGTGTGATTTCTTATTTTTTTCAATTTTGAAAGCTCAGCCTCATCCTTAGACAGAGCTGATTTAGCTTTTTCAATTTATTCTATCCAAAGCTTGACACCATCTCTGAAGAAGCGCAAACTGTGCAAGGTTAGGGGTAGGACTTTCTGCAGGTCCAAATTACACATTCTCTATCTTCTTTGTCAGTTACTGCTTCCATCACCAGTGAATTATTCCTACTTTTTCACTGGTGATATGTCTAAGTATTTTGAACCACAAATTGATTTGTTTATACTCCACATCTGCCTCAATCACAGGGAGAGAGAGAAAAAAAGAAAGATAAAAGAAATCAAGTAATGATCTAATTTTTAAAATATGCATTTAAACGTTACACAACTAACCTCAAATGGATCACTCTGTAGAATGCTGCTTGATAGGTAAATGGACACAGTTTTACGGATCCAACAGCGGCGGTGGCATCCATCACCGCGGTCGCCTCATTTCTCTTCTTTTCTCTGTGGATCTAGCATCCTTTTCTGTGACCGTCACTGTCGACGCCACCCTCTTCTCCTTCTTCCGTCGTTCTTTGTTTCTTCACTGTTGTTTTCTTCTTCTCTTCTCTGCGACATCGAAAGATGAAGTCTTTCCCTTGCTGGTGCCAGCTACTCCCCCTTTCAAAACTTGCAGTGCACTCTCTCTCATCTTCTCTTCTTGTTAATAATAAAAATGCAGCTGCAACAAAACCATTTTCAATTTGAATTTGAATCAAAATCCCGTCCAATTACTTTTTTATTTGAGAACTGCCAGGTGTCCAACTTTGAGAGCAAGTACTTGTCAATCACACACAGCTCCATGTGTCGGCAATAAAATGCTCCACTTGTCGCTCATAGACCACTCTACCACTCTCCTATGAGATATTAATAGATAATGCTCACCAAAAAAGAAAACATATTAATTAGATGGCATCCTAAACAAAATGCTATAACTATCTCTACTTGTTGCTCACAGACCACTCTACTACTCTCCTATTATATATTATATTAAATATTAAATATTAATATTATTAGAGTAAAGTATCGTTTTTGTCCCCAATGTTTGGGGTAAGTCCTATTTGTGTCCCTAACGTTTAAATCGTCTTATTTGTATCCTTAACGTTTATAAAAGTGATTCAATGTTATCCTACTATCAATTATACTAACAAATCAGATTATATTTTTCAATTATTCTCACTTTGATGTATTCATTCTCAATTAGGTCTCACTTGGATGTGTTCAATTTTAATATCATACCCACTATTTGTGTTTAGATTCAATTATGTCCCTAGAAAAGTGAATTATGTAAATGTTGTAGGAATTAGTTTCAATATTTGATGAGCTATTTTTCGGAGTAGAACATCGATTCAATCCCAGACATTTGTATTCTAACCTCAAGAAGAGATTTTTAAAACTCAAACTAAAGTGCTCATGATGTGTAATTGACAGCAGGATAACATTGAATCACTTTTACAAACGTTAGAGATACAAATAGGACGATTTAAACGTTAGGGACACAAATAGGATTTACCCAAAACGTTGGGGACAAAAACGACACTTTACTCATATTATTAATATTAATAATAAAATAGATAGATAGATAATAGATAGATAGATTAAGGCACAAGTGAGTCATGAAAAGGTTGAAGAGGTCAAAACAGGTCCAGTTACATCGTTGGGTATACAAAAAGAGCTCCACTAGTTGGTAGAAGCACTCGCTCTTTAGGGTTTTACTTTCAGTTTAAATAAGCTTCAAAGAGAAACACAATCTTGTTTAATTACTGCATCAATTCAGTTTTCAGTTTACATTTTCTGTTTTCAAAAAAGTTATCTTCTTATTCTTCAATTCATCAGTATTTCCATTTTCTTTTATGGTATCAAGATCCCTAGGTTCATGATTGATGGCATCTTCAATCAATGAGTCTCCATCCTCAGCAAACATGGTACCAAATTCGAATAACAGCAGCATCAACAATTTGACAACAACACAATTTCTTTCTCATAGACCATTCAATCCGATTCAAGACAAACTCGGAGAGAACAATCATAAAACATGGGAGCAATAAGCTCTTGCAGCCATTAGAGGTCAATGCTTACAAGATCATCTGCAAAAAGAGAAGATTCCACAACAGTTCGAAAATCAAGAAAAACCAAAGAGCATGTATTGAATCTGATCAATACACACAATGGATTCAGGATGATCAGAATCTCATATCATGGTTGCTAGCATCGATGGATTTTGTCTTTAAGCAAAAAATGGTGGGATGCATCTATAGCTATCAAATCTGGAAAAAGATACAAATTTATTTGCAAGAATCAACCAAATTCAGAATTAAACAATTGAAGACTCAGGTTAAAGGAATCAAGAAACAAGGTCTTTCAACAGCAGATTATATTTCCAAGATCAAGACCATTGCAGACTCACTAACAGTCCTTGGGGGAAACCTCTCAAAATGGAAAAACAGATACAAGCCATCTTAAAAAGACTTATGAAGACTATCAAATGCTTCTGCTAATAATTAACTCGAAACCAGATTCATTCACACTATGTGAGGTTGAAACTCTTCTGTTAACTCATGAGGATCTGCTGGAGAAGTTCAGAAAAACAGAACCTGCAATGGTTCAGGAAAATCTTGCTTAGTCTTCATATCCAACAATTCCAATTTTTAATAGAGGCAATGGAGGGCGTAGAAAAGGAAAAAATGGTGATAGATTTCAAAGAAGTGGAAGATCTTTCTACCAATCTCCAAGACCACAATGCCAAGTGTGTTGAAAATTTTGTCACATTGCTTGACGCTGTTTTTACATATTCAACCAAGAAATACCCCCATCTCCACAGCCTCACCAATCAAGATTTGATACCTTTGGTACAAATTCATCATCTGCTTTAGGTTCACAAGGTACTCCTACATCAACCATTCCACCACTGCCAACATCTTCCTTCCACAATCCATCTGCATATGTAGATGTACCTTCTTCTATTACAGACCCCTCATGATATCCAGATTCAGGTGCCTCACATCACATAATACCTAATCCTTCAAATTTGCTCTCAGGATCGGAATACACGGGTTCTGATTAGGTCCAAATTGGAAATGGAACAGGTATCCCTATTACACATATTGGTAATTCTGTTCTATACTCTATTGACTCTAAAAGATGGTTTTTACTACAAAAACTAATACACACACCTGAAATAACAAAGAATTTAATTAGTGTTAGCAAATTTGCAGAAGATAATACGGTCTATTTTCAATTTCATGCCACTTATTGTGTTGTAAAATGTGAATTTACTCACAAAATTTTATTACAAGGATTTAGAAATGGAGGACTATACAAATTTGTGAATATCTGTGTTCCTCAACCATCATCTAATCAAACGTCTCCTTCTGTGTATTCATTGCATTGTTCTTTATTAGATTTGTGGCATAAGCGACTAGGGCACTTAGCCTTTAAAACTGTACAATTAGTACTAAAACAATGTAATATTTGCTTTACTGATATTAATAAAACAGATGTGGACTTTACAGCTCAAGTTTGTGAAAACTGTGCAAAAGCAAAGATGCATAAACTACCATTTGTTGGTTCAATTACTGAGTTTACTTACCATTTACAACTCATTTTCTTTGATGTGTGGGGTCCTGCACCACTAATTTCACACTTGGGCTACAGGTATGTGTTACATTTATAGATGCTTATAGTAAGTACATCTGTACATTCTTGTTAGTGAATAAATCCCAGGTGTTTCATGCTTTTATTCAGTATAAAACCTATATTAAATATCTAACAAACTGTAAAATTAAAGAATTTCAAACAGATGATGGGAATGAATATACCTCAAAATGTTTCATAGAATTTTTGCGTCAAGAAGATATACATCACAGATTCTCATGCCCATATACTCCTGAGCAAAGTGGCTTGGCTGAGAGAAAACATAGACATATAATAGAAACAAGCTTAGCTATGCTTTCTACAGTTTCCATACCTCTTACATATTGGGATGAAGTTGTGATCTCTGCTACCCTTCCTCGTTAATAGACTTCCATCATTGAATCAGTCAAATAAATCCCTTTATGAACTTTTTTCAAATAAACCAGATTATCATATGCTAAGAGTCTTTGGTTATGCATGCTATTCTTGGATTAGACCTTACAATAAAAATAAACTAGAAGTCAGGTCTCATAAATGTATTTTTATTGGTACTCTTCAGATTTTAAAGGATATAAATGCCTATCACCTACTGGTAAGATCTATATTTCAAGACATGTACAATTTGATGAAAATAAGTTTTCTTATCAAACCATATTTGCATCAAAATAGATTCCTACATGTACCGTGTCTGATACTGTGATACATGATTATGCACCTTTGTTTGATCATCATAGTTTACATAACCATACTATTCATTCTAGTAATTCTTTTGTTACTTCTGCTACAGGGACTCATGTGCCTAATGCTGTGCAAGGAACTAAAAATAATCAGCATACTCTTAGAGCCACTATACCAGATATTTCTCATTCTCTTCCTCTAACACACACTCAATCCACTACTGACACAAACACTCATTTACCCTCTATTGACCAATCTTTCTCACTAACACCAATCAATTCTCAAAATCAGAAAATCTACACCCAATGATAACTAGGTCCAAAATTAATTCTGCAAAATCAAAAGTCTTGACTTCCACTGTCACTGACTTAGACGATAAGGAATAGCTACCAAAAATACCTAAAGTAGCCCTTAGCATACCTCATTGGTACACAGCAATGCAAGAAGAATATCAAGTCCTCATTCGAACCAATACATGGTGTATTGTTCCTAAACCGCAAAATGCCAAGGTTATTGGGTGTAAATGGATATATGTAGTTAAAAGAAAGGCACCCTGATGGCATTGTCTAGAAGTATAAATCCAGGTTAGTGGCCCAAGGTTTTCATCAACAAGAGGGTTTTGACTTTGAACAAGTCTTTAACCCTGTGATTAGGACAACTACAATCAGATTGGTCTTAAGTGTTGTATTATCTAGGAATTGGACACTTAAACAGTTTAACTTTAACAATGCATTCCTCAATGGAAAATTGCATCAAATCATTTACATGACACAATCGTATGGGTTTGAACAAGGTTTTGCTGATCATGTGTGCAAGCTTAATAAAGCTTTATATGGCCTAAAACAGGCACCTAGAGAGTTTATCAAACTTAGCATAACACTATATTCATTTGGGTTTAAAAACACTTTATCAGATACGTACACTTTTTTTGTTTGTGAAAAAAAATTTCCATTCTGGGGTGTTTATGGATCGGATTCGATCCGTATATCCGCGATATTTATCCAAATCCGATCCGAAAATTACGGATATGGATCCGATCCACAAGGCTATCGGATCGGATCGGATCTGATCTACACACTAATAGGATCAGATTGCGAATTTTGTATAGGTATTTGCATATCCGATCCGCATATCCGCGTATCTGCAAAAATAAAGAAAAACAAGTAAATATTCTTTTTATGTTTTATTTCAACTAATAATTATCATATATGTTGTATTACTTTAATTTACTATTTAAGAAAAATATGTTTAATATTATCTTAACAGTAAACATATTTAAAAGATTAGAAAAAATGAATTTTATTAATATTTTTTAATAAAAATGAGCTTTTAAAAATATTTTTGTGTTTTGCGGATATATCCGATATCTGATCCGATTCGATTCGCAAATATGCAGATCGGATCGGATCCAATCTTAAAAACTGCGGATATTAGATCCGATCCGATCCGATGATTTTAGTGCGGATCGGATCGAAATTTTGGCCATATCCGATCCGATTCATGTTCATCCCTACATTTTGTAACATATATATTGTGTTATGTGGATGACATAATCATAACAGGTAGTGATGCTACAGCCATACAAGTAATGATACAAAGCTTAAATAAGATATTTTTTTTAAGATCTTGGAGAACTTAATTATTTGTTGGGCGTCACAAAACAAAAACAGGAAATCTTTACTTGTCACAAACAAAATATGTGACTGATCTTTTGTCCAAAGTTGGCAGGGCTGGTGCTGTTGGGTTTTTCTCTCCTTTGTGAGACTCAAGCCCAACATTTTGGGGGTATATTCTTGCACCCTAGTGTCACAACCCTAATTCAGATTTTGGAGGTCATTTGAGAGAAAGAGAGTAGCCACCAAAAAGAGAAAGAGAAGGGGAAAAACAGAATTTCCGTTTTCGCCCAAAGCAGTAAATTTCAATTGGCAGTTTCTCACCTGTTCACCGTTGGATCGGCTTAAAATTTAAACTGCGTGTTTCTATCATCTTGTTCTTCATTCTGGTCGGTGAAGATGTTGATTGGAGATTTGCAATGAGAGAAATTGGCTTTGCAAGAGAGAAATTAGGTTTCTCGTTTTTACACAGAGCAGCAATCTTAGAGCGGCAGTTTCTTATTCTTTCACCGTTGGATCGACGTGAAATTTGGACTATAGATTTTTCACATCTTATTCTTCATTCTGAACGGTGGAGATTTTAATTGGAGGTCTACAGAGGGAGAAATTGGCTTCGACAGCAGCTCTATTTTTTTGGGTATATTTCATCTTCTCGCTTCTAAGTTGTAAGCTTTGGTGCTTTGATATTTTGGCTGGTTATATGCACGTTTTGTGCTTTGTTTGAGACTCTTTTGTACCTCATTTGATTATAGTGGAGCTATTTTATTGGTCTGGATGACCCGTGGTTTTTACCTCTCACATTGAGGGGGTTTTCCACGTTAAAATCTCGGTGTGTTCTTGTTATTGCTTTACTTGCTATATTTGCTTGTTATAGTTGCTACCATATTGTGTTGTGAGTGCTTCCATATTGTTCTTGTGTTGGACATTTGTGTCGTTTCCGCTGCTAGGCTCTTTCATACTAGCATCAGAACTTGTTGGTATTTTTCTGGGCTTGTGATTTTGTGAACAATGGAAGCTAATACTAATACTAGTAGGATGATCACTCTTAATGGTCCTAATTATGATTTGTGGAAGTCAAAAATGGAAGATTTGCTTTATGTCAAGAATTTTTATCAACCAGTTTTTGGTACAGAGAAGCCTAATGATAAATCTGATGATGATTGGACTTTGTTGCATAGACAAGTCTGTGGATATATTAGGCAGTGGGTTGACGATAATGTGTTGAACCATATTATTGGAGAGACACATGCTCGGACTCTTTGGATTAAGCTTGAACAGTTGTATGCTCGAAAAACTGGGAATAACAAGATGTTTTTGATCAAGCAGTTGTTGGCTTCGAAGTATACAGATGGGACATCAATGACAGATCACTTGAATAATTTCCAAGGAATTATGAATCAGTTATCTTCCATGGGTATCAAGTTTGATGAAGAGGTTCAAGGATTGTTACTTCTTGGCTCCTTACCAAACTCATGAAAAATTCTCAGAATGTCATTGTCCAATTCTGCTCCTGATGGTGTAATCTCTATGGATCTTGCCAAGAGCAGTATTTTGAATGAAGAGATGAGAAGAAAGTCACAAGGTATATCGACTACACATTCAGATGTTCTTGTTTCTGAGTCTAGGGGGAGAAGCAAAAGTCGAGGTCCTAAAGGTAGAGATCAAAGCAAAAGCAAGTCTCGAGAAAAGTATAAGAATATTGAGTGTCATCATAGTGGTCAAAAGGGACATGTGAAGAAATTTTGTTGGCAGCTAAAGAAGGAGAAAGCCAAGGCAAGTAAAGACAAGAGCACAAATAAAGATGATGGTAGCAAGGAAGACAAGGTTAATGTAACTCATGATGATTTTCTTGTTGTTGAGGAGTTTGAATCTGTTAACCTTGTTGATAATAGCACTAGTTAAGTGATTGATAGCGGTGCTTCTATTCATGTTACATCTAGGAGGGATTTGTTTATGTCCTATACTCCTGGTGATTTTGGTGATGTGAAAATGGCTCATCAAGGTATTGCAAAATGTGCCGGTGTTGGACAGGTTTGCTTAGAAACCTCCAATGGTACCAAGTTGACTTTGAAGCGTGTGAAGTATGTTCCAGATATTCGGTTGAACTTACTTTCTGTTGGTAAGTTGTGTGATGAAGACTTGGATAGCTCATTTTCTCGTGATAGCTGGAAGCTCACCAAGGGTTTCATGGTTGTTGCTAGAGGTACTCGACACTCTACTCTTTATTTAACTCAAGCAAAGATTGTGAAAGATGTTGTTAATGCTGCTGAGTTTGTTGATGAAACTGATTTATGGCATAAGAGATTATGTCATATGAGTGAGAAAGGCATGAATATGTTATCCAAGAGGAATCTTTTATCTGGTTGCAAGGTTGCTTTGCAAAAGTGCAACCATTGCTTTGCTGGAAAACAAAACAGGATTTCTTTCAAGAGCCATCCACCTTCAAGGAAGCCGGAGATACTTGACTTGGTGTATTCTGATGTATGTGGGCCGATGAAGACAAGAATTGGAGGATCTATCTATTTTGTAACCTTTATTGATGATCATTCTAGAAAATTATGGGTTTACACTTTGAAGACTAAAGATCAAGTTTTGAATGTGTTCAAGCAATTTCAAGCTTTTGTTGAAAGAGAAACTGGGAAGAAGTTGAAATGCATTCGTACTGACAATAGTGGTGAGTACTCAGGTCCATTTGATGCTTATTGTAAAGAGCATGGTATAAGACATCAGAAGACTCCTCCGAAGACTCCTCAGTTGAATGGCTTGGCTGAAAGGATGAACAGAACATTGGTTGAAAGAGTTAGGTGCTTATTGTCACAGTCTGGATTGGCAAAATCCTTTTGGGGTGAAGCTTTGAGCACTGTTGTTCATGTCTTGAACCGGACACCATGTGTTCCCTTACAATTTGAAGTGCCAGAGAAGGTATGGTCAGGTAAAGATGTTTCTTATGATCATTTAAAAGTCTTTGGATGTAAAGCTTTTGTTCATATTCCTAAAGATGAGAGATCTAAGCTTGATGTAAAGACTAGGCAATGTATTTTTATTGGCTATGGCATGGATGAGTTTGGTTACAGGTTTTATGATCCTGTTAACAAAAAGGTGATTTGGAGTAGAGATGTTGTCTTTGTTGAAGACCAAACATTGAAGGATGTTGATAATGTGGAGAAGTCAATGGTTTAGCCTAGTGATGATTTTTCTGACTTGGATATTACTCCCTCTATGCCTATGGTAGAAGATGGTAGAGTTGAAGTTCAAAATAATGAGCATGATACAAGTGCAGGTGAAGATGGAACAATTGATCCGATACTTGATGAAGTTGGTGATGATGATCAAGATGAACAACCAGCTTTAGAAATTCCTGCAAATGCACTCAAAAGGTCTACAAGAGAGAGGAAGCTTTCGTCAAGGTATTCTCTACATGAGTTTATTTTGTTGACTGATGGGGGAGAACCTGAATTCTTTGGAGAGGCTGTTGAAGATGAAAGCAAAGCTCAATGGCTTAAAGCTATGCAAGAAGAAATGAAGTCCTTGCTTGAGAATGATACCTATGAGTTGGTGAAGCTACCGAAGGGTATACGAGTTTTGAAGAACAAATGGGTATTCAGAATCAAGAATGAAGAACACAATTCTAAGTCTCGGTATAAGGCTAGATTGGTTGTTAGAGGCTTTAGCCAGAGAAAAGGTGTTGATTATGAAGAGATCTTTTCTCCTGTTGTGAGGATGTCATCCATTCGTGCTGTGCTTGGATTAGCAGCGTCTCTTGATTTGGAGATTGAGCAAATGGATGTGAAGATAGCTTTTCTTCATGGTGATTTAGATAAGGAGATCTACATGGAGCAATCAGAGGACTTTGTTGTTAAAGGAAAGGAAGATTTTGTGTGCAAGCTTAAGAAGAGTCTTTATGGGTTGAAGCAAGATCCAAGACAGTGGTACAAGAAGTTTGAATCTGTTATGGGAAAGTATGGTTACCGTAAGACAACTTCAGATCATTGTGTATTTGTGTAAAAAAATTTTGATGATGATTTTATCATTCTTTTGCTTTGTGTGGATGATATTTTGATTGTGGATAAGAATGCTTTGAGGATTAATGAGTTGAAGAAACAATTGAGCAAGTTCTTTGCTATGAAGGACTTGGGTCCTGGAAAACAAATTTTGGGCATGACTATTACTCGTTATAGAGATTCCAAGAAGCTTTATTTGTCACAGGAGAAGTACATAAAGAAGGTGCTTCAAAGGTTTGGCATGAATGATGCAAAATGTGTTGCTAGTTCTTTTGCTCCTCATTTTAAGTTGAGCACCAAGCAGTGTCTAATCACTGATGAGGAGAAACAAGCAATGGATGAAACTCCTTATGCCTCAGCTGTTGGAAGCTTGATGTATGCTATAGTGTGTACTAGACCAGACATTGCTCATGCGGTTGGTACTGTGAGTCATTTTCTCTCTAATCCAGGTAAAGAATATTGGAATGCTGTTAAATGGATTATGAGATATCTCAAAGGTACAACTAACTTGAGTTTGAGTTTTGGTGGTGAGAAACCTTTGCTAGTTGGCTTTACTGATGCAGACATGACAGGAGATATTGATTCTCGAAAATCTACTTCAGGTTATTTGGTCAAGTTTGCAGGGGGAGCTATTTCATGGCAGTCAAGGCTACAAAAGTGTGTTGCACTTTCTACCACAGAGGCAGAGTTTATTGCAGCAACTGAAGCATGTAAAGAGTTGTTGTGGATGAAGAAGTTTTTTATAGCACTTGGTTTCAAGCAAGACCGTTATGTGTTGTTGTGTGATAGCCAAAGTGCTATTCATCTTGCCAAGAATTCTACTTTTCATCCAAGATCTAAACATATTGATGTTAGGTATCACTGGATACGGGATGTGTTAGATTTCAAGTTGTTGGAACTTGAGAAAGTTCACACTGATGAAAAAAGCATTGTCAAGAGAAAAGTTTGAAACATGTTGTTTGATCGCCGGAATGGCGAGAGCCTCCACCTAGTCGAGAAGGGAGAGATTGATTGTTAGTGTTGCAAGTGTGAGGAGTGTTGAAGTTAGTCCCAAATCAAAGAAAGTGAGGAAGAGTGAAGAGTTTATAAGATGAGAGACCCATTAACTTGACACCTTAAGGTTTTGAATTGAATGTGGTGTCTTCTCATCTTATGTTCTCTCACTTGATTCCTCCCCGAAATCTCCCCAGTTGTCGAGAGCTCCCCACAGTTGGCCCCAACAAGTGGTATCAGAGCCGATGGTTTAATCGGTTTGGTTTTAAGGAGTATTCAAGGTAAAGCATCGAAAGTCTTCTCGGCAAAGGTGGTCCGGGCGGCGTGTCCCGCGGTGTTTTGCGGCGGTGTGATGGACGAATACTCGTGGTGGTAAAGGAGCTAGAGGGGAGTTGATGCTTGATGTGGAGGCTCACACTTGAGGGGGAGATTGTTAGTGTTGCAAGTGTGAGGAGTGTTGAAGTTAGTCCCAAATCAAAGAAAGCAAGGAATAGTGAGGAGTTTATAAGATGAGAGACCCATTAACTTGACACCTTAAAGTTTTGAGTTGGATGTGGTGTCTTCTCATCTTATGTTCTCTCACTTGATTCCTCCTCGAAATCTTCCCAGTTATCGAGAGCTCCCCACGGTTGGCCCCAACACTAGCCCCATAGCTACACCCATGATATCATCTCTTTAACTATTTTCGACAGGTTCAGAGAAGTTTGAAGACCCCAAACTGTATAGGACAGTAGTGGGATCACTACAATATTTAACAATAACCAAACCTGACTTGTTTTACGCAGTGAACAAGATCAGTCAATTCATGCATTCTCCTCTCCTATCTCATTGGAAAAAAGCAAAGAGAATTCTGATATACATACAGGGCACTAAAGAACATGGTCTCCTGCTACAAAAATGCATAGATTATAGGTTTTATGGCTTCTCTGATTCTGACTGGGCAGTTGATCTTGAAGATCGCATGTCAGTTTTGGATTTCTGTGTCTATTTAGGCGCTAATCTTGTCTCCTAGTGTTGTAGGAAACAGGGGACCATTAGCAGATCTTCGTGTGAAGCATATTTCAGAAGTCTAGCTGCTTGTGAAGCTGAGCTTGTTTGGACAAGGAACCTGCTACATGAGTTGGATATCGAATTGCACACAGCTCCTATTATTACTCTGATAACATGAGCACAATGCTGTTGATAGCCACATCTATCTTGCATGATCAAACGAAGCACTTCCAGCTGGATGTCCAAATCATCCGGGACAAGTTGCAGCAGAAAACTACATATTATGCATATTCCAAGTGCAGACCAGGTTGTAGATATTTTGACAAAACCACTGACAACAGCTTTGTTTGAGCGACTCAGAGACAAACTTTGGGTGTGTCCTAGACCCTACTCGAGTTTGAGGGGGTATTAAGGCACAAGTGAGTCATGAAAAGGTTGAAGACGTTAAAACAGGTCCAGTTAGATAGTTGGGTATATAAAAAGAGCTCCACTAGTTGGTAGAAGCACTCGCTCTTTGGGGTTTTACTTTCAGTTTAGATAAGTTTCAAAGAGAAACAAAATCTTGTTCAATTACTGCATTAATTCAATTTACATTTTCTGTTTTCAAAAGAGTTACCTTCTTGTTCTTCAATTCATCAGTATTTCTATTTCCCTTTAAAGAATTAAGATAATTACTAAAAATATATTATATAAAATATTATAATTATTGATAAATTAAATATCACCATAATTAATCATTAAATGTTAATAAATTTAATTATTTAATACATAATATTTTTTAAAAATAGCATCAACATGTAGACTGACACAAGAACACAACACATTAGCATACTTGACTCTAAAATTTACGCTCATAAATGGTAAAGTGAAATACTATATATAACATTCACAGAAATATAAAAGAAAATCGTGATCAATTTTAAAAGAATATTAAATAAAATATTAGAATTATTAATCTACGAAAATATAAAAAAAATTCATGATAATTGTTTAGTTAAGATTGATATTGATAAATAAATTATGATGACAAATATTTATTAGGTTAAAAGTCCAATTGTAGTTTAATGTGTGTTTTAGTGATGTAGGCCCATTATTCTTTTCTTAACCCAACAATGTTGCTTAAGTATTTCTTTAATGCTTCAATTCAATGCACAAGTCCAAAGTCTTTAAACAAGCACCGATCGGTAAAAAGGTGCAAAGGAAGAAGGCTCTGCATTTGCAAAGTGATAAAAGGGCATTTATTTTCATCATGGAAAAAGGAAGACAACTGAAACAAAAGGGGATTAACGAAGCAACAAGACACAAGGACATTTGGTACTATTATGGGACAGTTGTGCCTCTAGAAAGGCAACAAAAACACAAAGAAAATATCACTACTCCAAGGACAACTCAGAATAAAAATTCAGAAGATCATTAGCAAGTTTGGAAGATCAAAACAAAAATACAGAGTTATGGACAGCAATTGAAATGGCTCAAAAATGGAAGTGTTATGCATGTCAAAGAAGACAGCAGATCCAAGTACAACAGAATTGGTGGAGCAGCTCCTCCAACAAGTAGTATTAGTGGAGCAGAATGGAAAAAGGACAACATGCCATTAGACACAACTCCAACGGGTTGATGGTATAAGAAATTGGAAGAGACAAATTGGAGAGCAAGCTAAAGATATAAAATAGACCTCACTTCAACATTTGAAATCAAGAAAAATAGAGTGATACAAGAGCATCATCTCAAAACACTTGAGATGAAATTATTCTCCTTCAATTTGTGCTTCATTTCAGATTTTCTTTGCTATAACTATCTAATGTCATCTTTCTGTATTTGAGAAAATGGTTTGAGAATGTGAGTTGAAAAAGCCATGAAAGAAGAGGCAAGAGAAATGCATGAAAAAGCCAAATGAATTCTTTCTGTGTAATTTGGTTTCTGTGAACTAATGTTTAGTTCTCCTTGCCAAGTTGGGATAGCACTTGGTGGTAAATTGAATCTGCGGATTCTCCTTGCCAAGTTGGGATAGCACTTGGTGTTTCTGAATCTGGCTAGGTTTCCCTTCTAAGTTGGGACAGCACTTGGGTTGCTAGGTTTTGGGGTAAAAAGCTTAGTGAAAGATACTAGATAAATTGGGTTGTAATTCATTAGTATTGGTATTTGTAATTTGTTTGATTATAGCGAAAATTTCACCATGGTTGTAGTGGAGACTGGATGTAGGTTTTATGGCACTTAGAAACCGAATCAGGATACATGCTGACCTCTATCTCTCCTGTCCTTTTCTGTTTTATTTCTGAATATGAGACAAAACGAAAAAATCTCCTGCAAAAGTTAATTTTGAGCCAACTTAATTTAACCTCATTCTCAAATTCAAGCAATTCCATCAATAATTATTAAAAAGATATGAAATAAAATATTAGAATTGTTAATAAATTTCACCATAATTAATTATTAAATATTAATTTACATATGATTGATTACATAATACTTTTTTAAAAAATAATTGAAAAGAGATATATCCAAACTGATACTAATGCAGTATACTTGGCATCAGAATGTAATCTTTTCTAGAATTAGAATGATTGAGTTATTGATTATTGATGATTAAT
>NC_029788.2:20929104-20931273 GCF_000816755.2 Arachis ipaensis
GTACCAAAAATGCTACGTTAGTATATTTGGTGCCAAAATATAAAGTATGGTAGAATAATATAATGATATTATTCTCAACATTTCTCATAATAAAAAGGGTTGGTACCTTGTAATAATTTCATTTATTAGTCAGTTTATACTTTATACTTTATAGTTGGTAAGTAGTAATTAGCTTTCGGCATGTGTGTCTTTTTAAAGGCTCATGGGGAACATGCAGAGAGCAACCAATTCATTGGCCTAAAAAGGACGAAGCATCTTAAATAAGATAACAACCAACAAACAAGTGAGGGAAATTCAAACAGCTAACACCACCATTTCATCTAATATCTAGTATCTACTCTTTCTTTGTTTTCTCACAACTAAAATCTTGATTACTAGTTCACTACCATTAGTGCCCAAACACTACAACATGATGAAATTTTTAATCTCATTCTTACCCTTTTTCTTCTTGGTGGTGGTACAACAAGAAGCCACTTGCTTCAATCAACACAAAGAACTTTCTCATAATATTAGAAACAAACTCAAGGGTAGATTGGCCATTTCCCTCTCTCATCCACCATCACAAACGGCAAAGGCAAGCTATATTATTTGATTAATTGAATTTGATGAAATTGCTATGAAAATAATATAATGTAAATGAATTATGAATAGGGAGGAAGCAGAGTGGTGTACCCGGCGGAGTACGGCGCAGACACGAGCGGAGCACGTGACAGCAGCGACGCAATTATAAAGGCATTGGAGGATGCATTCAGTTTGGAGAGTGAGGCGGAGCTGCTTCCGGGGGTTAAAGACCTTGGGGGTGTATTGGTTGACCTGCAAGGTGGGAACTACACAATTAGCAAGCCCATCAAATTCCCTTCTTCTGCTGCTGGCAATCTTGTGGTCAGCATCTCCATCTCATTATTTATGTACTTGCATTGCTTAATTAAATTACAAAATGTTAAGTAAATGTCAAAAATACTAAATTTGACATGCACTAATGGATTGTTACATCCCTAAGTTATAATTTGAATTCTTGATACTTACTTGAACTAACGAGTAAGTTAATCGTTTGACCCACCTAAATTGATTCATATTAGGATAATCTAATCAAATGTTTTTTGAATAATTCATTTTTTTTCATAAACTCTAAATAAGTATTTCTACAATTAATTGGCGGCTTATTTATAGTGTATTCTCCATCATGTTCTTGCACCTATTAAACTTGAATTTGTAATTAATGATTGATTAGGTACAAGGAGGAACGTTGAGAGCTTCTGATGCATTTCCCACTGATGGCCATCTAGTTGAGTTATGGGCATCTAGTTCCCAAAAGCTCTCGAAAACAGCATCATTTGATGACTTGTACAACAAGAAACTTCAGCAACCTAAAGGGATTTACTACGAAGACATAACATTCCGTGACATTCTATTCGATTCGGGCTACCATGGAGGAGGAATCTTTGTAGTTGATTCGGCTAGGATCCGAATCAACAACTGTTTCTTCCTCCATTTCACTACAGAGGGAATCCTAGTCCAAGGTGGCCACGAAACTTACATATCTAGCTGCTTTCTTGGGCAACACTCAACCGTAGGAGGGGACTCCGGCGAGCGACAATTCTCGGGAACTGCGATTGAACTTGCTAGCAATGATAACGCAATTACCGATATTGCGATCTTCTCGTCTGCCATAGGGATTGTCCTAAGGGGCCAAGCCAACATCGTTACCGGGGTCCATTGTTACAATAAGGCCACCGGTTTTGGTGGCATAGGAATCTTGGTAATGCTAGCCGGAAATTCACAAACAAGAATTGATAATTGTTACATGGATTACACAACAATTGTGATGGAAGACCCTGTTCAAGTTCATGTCACTAATGGATTTTTCTTGGGGGATGCTAACATTGTTTTGAAATCAATTAAGGGACAAATATCAGGATTGAAGATAGTCAATAATATGTTCACTGGGAACCCTAACGCTAAAGTTCCAATTGTGGCATTAGATGGAGTGTTTGGTAACGTTGACCAGGTGGTCATTGATTTGAACAGTGTTGATGGAATGGGGTTGAGATCAACGGTTGGGAAGCAATCTGTGGCTGGGAATGGAACAAAATGGGTGGCTGATTTTTCAGGAATTTTGGTGTTCCCTAATAGGATAAATCACTTTCAATATTCATTTTATTCTCAGGG
>NC_029788.2:20931408-20933310 GCF_000816755.2 Arachis ipaensis
AATGATTATTTATTGACGAAGATTCACGTGTACTTGTTTTTGTTAAATTTGAGAAAATAAAAATAAAAATTTGATAATAATTAAATATTATAATTTTAAGTCAAAAGTTTAATTGTGTGTATAATTTATTTGGTTAGTATATAGGTTAAAATTAAATAATATTACAACAAATAAGGCCTAACAATAAATATTTCATTTTCTTAAGGCTCATAACAATTGTTGCTTATTACCAATCAAGATGAAAAGTAATACTCTTTCTTCTGATCCATTATTAAATAACGGAATTTTCCTTCTCTCTTCATCCCTGCAACCCACTGCACGTGATTATCTTTAAATCAATGATGAAAAGCTTGTGAAGACATGCAAAGAAAATGAAGTTTGGATTAGGGTTTAAATCAAAAGAAAAAAGTGATTATCAAATTTAAGTAACAAACAGAAAAGAAGAAGAAAAATTAGAGGTTAGGACACAAAAGCAAAATCAAATCAAAGGTGAATCAAAAACATATTTTTATCTTTGTATTTTTATTGTAATTTGTTAAAGATGCATTCCTCTTGCATGATAAAAGAAAAAAATTGGAAGTTGTTAATCGCTGCTATAAATTAAAGGTCAAAAACAAAATTTTGAGTCAAAGAATTAATGAATGGTTTAAATTCTTGAAATTAAATGAAAAAGAAAGAAAAAAAAGAAGTTAGGTAGAGATGCATGCTAACTCTAATCACTGCTACTGTCTCATCTTTTCTCTACGTCTCTGATATGAATTTTGGGAAAGAATAACAAGTCAAAGGAGTTTAACCAAGTTCAAGTTTTGAAAGCTTTACTCTTCTTTAAAAATGGTAAACGGCCAAAAATTTAAGTAAGGAGTGAGTACACAGTTTCGGTCTTCATAACTTTCAAGCTATTCCTTCTCCTCCTTTATGACATTACATTAAATTTTCTATTTTTTTGTATTCAACTTTCTTTATTTCTTATCAATAGAAAAAGACATTAAGTGAAGTATTAGTAAAAGCCATTGAGAGAAAATACAAAGAGAGTAATTTAGAAAAAGTCAAAAAATTATGTCAAACTCTTTTGTTTGTATTTCTATTTTGTATTCATGATCGTGAGGGGATTCTCTTACTAAGTTGGGTGAGCACTTAGTGGTTGAAAGTTTAGGGAGTAAATCTAACCAAATCAAGTTTGGATAGAAGTTTGGTTTGCCCCATATAGGATTAGTTGTAGAATCCTAGGAAAATTGGTGATTGTAGTCTTTATGAAAGATAGTGAAAATTTCACCACATTTGTGGTAAAAACTGGATGTAGGTCACATTACACATGGTGGTTGAACTAGAATAAATGACTGTGTCATTTTCTCTTCTCTGTTCTAATTCAAATTTTATTCTAAAAGAGATAAAATAAAATTGTTTCCTGCTTAATCAATCCAGCAAACATCACAGCAACTCAGTACTCTCAAAAGCTTCTTCTTTGCTTTGTTTCTGATCAATTGTTAAAAAACAAAATAAAATTGTCTCCTGCATTATTAGCATTGCAGATTCAACAGCAACACTGAGTTAAATCCAATTTCAAGTTAAAGTACACAAGTTAAAAGAGGTCATAGATTCAATTCAACCCCCTTCTCTAGGCCATTGATAACCTTTAATTTTTATATAAAGTTGATAGTTGAAAGTCATTTGATAATAATTTAGTCAAACATATTAAACTATTTTAACGGTCTCAATTAATAATTTCATAGAAAGCTAATTGCATGTGAGTTTCTACCATTATAGACCCTTCTTTGGTAGAAGTAATTATTTCTCGTAAAGAACCCATTTTGGTACTAAGATACTTTTATTACTAGAAATTTGTCAAATATATTAAAAAATATATTTTTTATTAAAAAAAGATCTTTTTTTATTTAACTTAAT
>NC_029788.2:20933423-20945427 GCF_000816755.2 Arachis ipaensis
AGTGAAAGGAACAAACAAAATGAATCTTTGCAATAAAAATAGATTCTCTTTTGAGTTTGTTTGTCCAAACTAGATTAAATTTCTATAGAAGTTTCTGATATTAATTATGTGCATTGATTTTTTTGAAGTTCTAATTATACTATTGTCATCTTTGAAATTAAATTCTAAAAGCATTATAGTAGTCTCTTAAAATCTTTTTAGCAGTGACTCGGCAAACAGAGTGACGAGGATATGAGATAACATTCTCTTGTCACATAATGGAAGAATGACACTGTTTGTTTTTGGCGTCCAATTAAACCAGAAAAACCCAATCAAAGTGTGTGTGCAAATCATTTTACATGCCCACAACTATCAAAATAACATTATTTCTGCTTTGATTAGACGCAAAAAACGAACATCTTCCACCATGGTCTAGCGTGGCAACTGGCAAGAGAATGAGGGTGACAAATGGATCAAAACTCGCCGGGGCCAGCTCGTGTAACTCGCCAAAAGGGCGGGTTGGGCTAGAAATTTGGAACTGCTATGATAAAAAATCTGCCTAACCCGCACTGCCTAATCTATGGATTTTGGCGGGTTTCAGTTGACTAGGTGAAATTTTAAATTTAAGATGATAATTGAATTTGAAATGTTACTTTTGTGGTTGTATTTGGAATGTTTATTTGTTTTACTTTAAGTTATAATTTAGACTATATTTGATTGATTAGAAAATTGGATAATATTTAATTTTATATTTTGGACAATGTTAGCTTCATTATTTTGTTTCAAAAAACTTAGTTGATGATTATTTTTATTAATTATTTAGAATTATAAAAATTTTAGTATTTGTATTAAAAAAATTAAAAATAGAGTTAAGAGAGAATTCTAAACTCTGGAGATATTGCAACTTACAAAATGCTAAACATTAAGTTTTCGAAATGTTGTAACTTGCAAAACATCAAACACTAAAATACTAACAATAGCCTATTAACAATCTAACATCACAAAATCAAAATCAAATACAATTTCAAAATCAATATATAAAACAAAATAAGAAGCCGTTGATAAAAGTAATAGTGAAACCATAGTCTATATATACACTACTAAAGGACTACTGCTTTAATTTGGCTAGAATTTCTTTTTATTTGTAGTAAAGATAAGAGTATTTACCAATTTTGGTTCTCAAAGAATTTTAAATCAGACACTTTAGTCCCCAACTAAAATTAATTACTCAATTGATTCCTAACACTTTAGACCCATGACCGACGAGGAACGTCCGCCATCTCCTCCTCCTCCTCGCTTAACCCCTCGTCCTTCTGGACATTTTGCTCTATCAAGTCATTCTTCCAATGGTACTAAAAGACCTGCCCTTCAATCTGTCAGAGAACCCCTAATCTTGACTTTCTTGATTTCAAGACTCACTTTGGAAAACGTTTTCATTCACACTATGACTCTCTGTGTTTTTCTTCATTCATGGATTTTGATTTCCATAAAAATGTCATTTCAAACTGACCTCTTTGTTCATCTTTTGTTGCTGACCTTGATGCGTTGGCTGATAAAGGTCTAGACTTTAAAGATAATTTTCATCTTTTAAAATGGAAAAATATTTTTAAAATCAGAAGGCCTTTGTATCCTAACTTAGTCGAAAAATTTTATGCCAATATATTGTATCATGAGGGAGATATTCACTCATATGTGAAGGGCCATCAAATCATTTTGAATAAGGAATTCCTTAGTGATGCCATCGATTATGAAGATACTGGGGTTAAAGCCTACATATCTAAAAAATGGGATAACAATCTAGGCATATCACATCAGGATATTTTGGCTAATATATGTGAAAATTTCTCACTCATAGATAGCATGATCTCCACTTACAAAGCATTAGGTCCTATTAGAGCTCAACTTCATCACATCATAACCCACATACTCCTCCCTCAAAGCGGATCCTATCAAAGGGTCACCATTTGTGACACTTTGGTTCTTTATGCTATCTTAAATTTTGCTCTAGTTTTCTTTACCTATCTCATGATGCGTCACATGCTTGATTGTGTTAAAAGTGATAAAAATGTCTCACTCCCGTACGGAATATTTTTAACATGTGTCTTTGAACATTTTTGGTTGACCTTAACAATGAGCCCGTGAAAAACAAAATTTCAACTCTTAAGGGTGGTGGTGCAGTGAAACAACCTAAAGGAAAAAGCTCTAAAGCCACTAAGGATCATGCCATGGAAGAAATTGAAGACGAAAGCCTCTCTTCTCATTCGATTGTTGGTATTTCCAGCTCACACAAATACTTGATCAATATGGTTGTTAAAGATGTATTTTAGGAATTTGTTAATGTGACCAAACAAATAGTCTATTCTAGCCAACAATCTCTGGGACTTGCACTCCAAAATGAGAAATCATTGCTAAAGTCTCAAGATAGAGTTGAAGTACTTTTAAAGTACCTTAACTCGCTGGACGAGGATCAAGTATTATTTGAGCCAGAGAAAAAAATTTTGGGAACTGAGAATGAGAATTCTGATGTCTAGTATTTGTCTTTTACTGCTGTTGAAATTTGTTGAACTATTTTGCTGCTATCCCTGCTTTTTGGATTTTTTTCTTTGTTAAAATATTACTCTGTTTATCTCTAGCACTTTGAACACTGTTTCAATACTATTTTTTATGGATGACTGTAATAGCTTTAGATTATTTCTGTTAATTAACATATTTGCTTAATTTGCTATATTGGACTGCTTGATGATCTGATTTTTGCAGGTTTCCCTCCTTGATAACAAAAGAGAAAGAAGAGACAATGAATTGAAAAAATAGTTGTCTAGGCTGCCTCTATTTTTCAGAATCTGATTTTTTGGGAATCCCAACTTATGATAAAATTGTTGTTTTGAATTAGCTCTGATTTATATATGTTTCAAGGCTGATTAATCATAGCTTAATTGAAAATTTTGTAAATTATTGAATGTTTGGCAGTTTTTCTGTAAATAGCTTGTTGGTATCAGATATAAAATGCAAACATTCAGGAGGAGCTTGAAGATCAAAGAAAATGGGAAGCTTCAAACCAAAAGAAATATCAAAGGGAAGTTTTTTAAATCTACTCTCATTTCTTTTCAATTTATTTTAATAATGTTTGTCATCAAGGGGAAGATTGTTGAGTTTAGAAAACTAAACCATGACCAAATATTATTGGGATTATTATCAAATTATTTGTATGATGGGTTTGTTCAA
The DNA here is from genome assembly GCF_000816755.2 of Arachis ipaensis. Lineage (NCBI taxonomy): Eukaryota > Viridiplantae > Streptophyta > Magnoliopsida > Fabales > Fabaceae > Arachis > Arachis ipaensis. The sequence goes on from NC_029788.2 coordinate 20,936,625, forward strand.
ATGTGCAGAAATTAAATTAAACTGAACCAGGCCTAAGAAGCATAAATCAGGCCCAATATGAATCCATCAAAGATATCATGCCATAATTCTTGATCCAAAGGCCAATTGCTGAACTGGATAGAAGAAAGAAAATAAATTGGCCTAAACTGAACCTATATCCATCTAAAGCCCACTCGGTGATTCATAACTAAAACTCACTCGTCCAAAACTTAAACTTCAATTCAATTGAATCATTTCTCAAATCCATTGAACAAACAAACTCTCTCTTCTTTCTCTTTTTTTTTCTTTCTTGTTACATCAATCTCTAAAAAAGATGAAAGAAAGAGGAAAGGTCTTGAGCTAGTACAAAGTCAAGAACAAAAAGATTGTTTCCAAATTAAAGCAAGAAGAGAAAATAAAAGAACTACAACAAAAAAGAGAGATCTCATTCGAACAGAGGATCACAAAAAGCTGTTTTTTTCCATTTGTGCTTCAACGAGAAACCGTGATGAAAACATCTAAGTCCCAAGCACCGTTCAAAAAACTATGAAAGTTGTGAAGTCAAAGGTGCTTAGTGGTTCATCAACGGCCTACAAACAAACTTGGGGCCAAATTAAAGATACACGGCCCAGATTCAAGAAGTTTGAAGAAAAAGGATGAGAGAGAAAGGTAAGGTTGCATGTCATTGCTTCTGCTCTCTCTCACCTCTGGCATCGCCACTGCTGATTCTGATTGTTGGAGAAGAAGACAAACCAAGTGATGAAGATAGTTCAATCCCTGGAAGTTTAACTCCTCTATAATAGGGGTGAACGGCCAAGGATTGAAGCAAGAGAGAAAGAGAACTAGTTTCGGTCCTCATAGCTCCCTGAGCTTTTCCTTCATGGTTTTCATTTTGTAATTCTTTTTCTCAGTTTAGTCTGTCTGAGTTTCATTGAAAAAAGACAAACTGATAAAGAAATAAAAAGATAAACAAGACAAGAATTGAAATTGAATAGAAAAGATACATTGAAATTGAAATAAAAACAAAAAGGATAGGTTGAAATTGAATACAAAAAGAATCACTCTACTTTCTACCCAATTTCTTGATGCAACAAGAAAGGGACTCCTCAACCTAACTTGTCAACGCCATAGTTTGGAAATTGAATCGAAGGGACTCCTCAACCTTCTACCCAATTCCCCGATGCAACAAAAGAAGGACTCCTCAACCTCAATTGTCCACACCATGGTTTCATCACGAAATCAAAAAAGGGATTTTTAAACCTCTAAATCATTCTATACTACAACTACCCTAGTTTATGAGGTATTTATAACCTCTTATTAGGTTAAAATATAAAAAACCCTAAGCCCATAAACATAAAGCCCAATTTAGTAATTAAATAAACAAAATCACAATACATCAAATTAAATTAAAATATTCTAAAAATATAAACTAATATCTTCTAAATAATACTTGAACTTTTTATATCACGAACATTTGAAGTACGTATCATTCTCCTCCTCTTCAAAAAAGATTCGTCCTCGAATCTTTAGGTGGAAAAAAAATAATATATGAAAAGGACAATAATTATAAGGAAGATAATTTTTTTTCACTTTATACTTCTTTTTTTTAAACAATAATGAAATGCAAACGAAAACAAGAACACAAGAACAAAAAGAAAGACGCGACAGACAATGGACTCTTTTTTTTATGATAAAAGAAGAACAAATATATATTAATAAGAATTAATCTAATACATGAGCTCTGATACCAAATGATAAAGAAATAAAAGATAAACATAAAGATAAGAATTCAAACTTAATAAAAAGATACATTGAAATTGAAATAAAAATAAAAAAATAAATTGAAATTGAATACAAAGAGAATCACTCTACTTTCTACCCAATTCCTTGACACAACAAGAAAAGGGACTCCTCAACCTAACTTGTCAACGCCATAGTTTGAGAATTGAATCAAAGGGACTCCTCAACCTTCTACCCAGTTCCCCGATGTAACAAGAGAGGGACTCCTCAACCTCAATTGTCCACACCATGGTTTTGTCACGAAACCAAAAAGGGGTTTTGAAACCTCTAAAAATTCTATATTATAACTACCCTAATTTATGAGGTATTTATAACCTCTTATTAGGTTAAAATATAAAAAATCCTAAGCCCATAAACATAAGGCCCAATTTAGTAATTAAATAAACAAAATCAAAATACATCAAATTAAATTAAAATATTATAAAAATATAAACTAATATCTTCTAAATAATACTTGAACACTTCATATCACGAATATTTGAAGCACGTATCACAAACATGGTGAGGTTTGTAAAAAAAAGCCAATGAGTAGAAAAAGGCAGAGTTAAACTTGGAGAAAAAGCCTAAGTTATCTCAGAAACTCTTTGTAAGTCTTTCTGTTTTGTGTCATGATCCTAAGAGAATTTCCTTGCAGGTTAGGTTATCACTTTACTGTTGAAAGCTAGGATGAGTCCTAGTCAAGTTCAGGTTGGGTTAGAATCTGGACTTGTCCTGGATAGGATTGGGTAGATCCTTGGGAGAATTGGTGAGTGTAATCTATTAAAAAGATAGTAAAATTTTATCATGGTTGTGATGGAGACTAGATGTAGGCTACATTGCACTGAGTAGCTAAACCAAGATACATATGTGTGTCACTCTCTACTCTCTTCTATGTTTCTGGTTCTGCTTATTAGGAGACAAAAAAAAAGTATCTCCTGATTTCTCTATCAAGCTTCTGTTCATTACTATTTCTTTTTATATCAACACAGTTTGGATCCTACTATGTCAGGAGACAAAACCAAAATCTCTCCTGTATTTTTTCAACAAAAAACAAAGTTACAAACAAAATTAAAAGAATGTCAAGATTCAACCTCCTTCTCTTAGCTACAGATAACCATCAATTTGATGTAAGGATAGTTTCGCATAGTGAGTAAGGTTATCCCACTTGCATGCGTAGGATCTATGATAGTTAGGAGTCTTAAGCTTACTCCTCAAATCGAGTTTGAAAAATCTGATTTGGATCTGATCTTTGTCGAAGGAAAACCACATTATTTGTTGGGCCAAGTCAGGTTGGTTTAGTCATGGTCTGTTTTTAAATCAACAATCCTTAAGGAGTATCTTAGGTTGTGTTTGGTTCTGAGAATATGATAAGACAAGACATTGAGAATAAGACACAAAGAATAGAGACACAAAAATTATTGTTCTTTTATTTTATTTGGTGATAAACTAACACAAATTATAAAAATTCAATTTATTCTCATTCTTTTATGCAAAATATTTAAAAATAAAAATATAATAATAAAAAATATAATTATAAAAAAAATTAAGGTTTAATTACTTTTCAAGTTCTTATAGTTTCACCGAATTTTCAATTAGGTCCCTATACTTTTTTTCTTTTCAATTGGATCCTTATACATGATTTTTTTTTCAATTTAGTCCCTGTTAACGTTAAACGTCAAAAAAATGTTAGTGAATTATGAAATTACTTATATACCCTTGAAAAGAAAAAATAATACATAGAGACCCAATTAAAAAGAAAAAAATATAGGGATCTAATTGAAAATTCGGTGAAACTATAAATATTCAATAGAAGATATTCCTATAATTCCTTTTATTTTGTCACTATCATTCTTTTGTTTATTTATATACAAATTATACCAAAAATACTTTCTCTTTTTTTTTTTTTACTTTTAAAATACTTTATCTTAAAAATATTTAAAAAAATAAATAATAGATAAAATGAAACAAAAATAGTAGTAATAAGTATATATAAAAACTTCTACTAACTTCTTGATGGCATTTGATGTCTTTCCTTTGGCAAGGCATTCCAAATAGTTGCCCAACAATACAAATGTTATGAGCATGGCACTTGTTTCAAAGTATACTGGAGCCCTAAATACAATAAGAGCACCATATAAAAGAGCACAAACAGAATAAGCATAAGATGCAGTAGTTCCTATTTTTAAGAGCTCTAGCAGCAGCAATGTAGAAACGATTCAAGTCAATCACAAATTGAATGGTACTCACCAATCCCCACTTCAACCAATCGCCCATAAGGAAAGGCCCGCATCTCCGGAGTAATAAAGAATATATCATTGGTATATGAGGACACACTAGCTTCATGAAGAAGAGAGGAATCTGACATGCAACAAGCCAAAAATGAATGTTAAATAGCAGACAGACTCATTTTTTAAGAAAATCAAGATTTTTTGTTTGAGAAACAATATCAAATCTTGGTTTGAATCTTTATATGTATTTTCACGAGGATAATCTGACTTTTTTCTTTGAAAAACAAAAAAAATACAAACGCAGATTTAATCATAGTATTTCTGTGTGAAGATTTTTTTGAAGAGAGAACTGTTTGCACTTAAAATGAGTAGCCATCCAATCAGCACTGTCATGATCTAACAAGTGAATTCACATTGGATTCAAAGAAATAAAGAAAATAGAAGTAGAATGTAACTATTTGAAACATACACACAGATTATCAAAAGAAGAATTAAAAACACTCACACTAAGTATCTAAGACTGAGAACTTCAGGATCAAAGACAATATCCCAATCAACGAAGTAGCCAAAGCCACTACAACCCTCTTGACCCCTAGAAGATCTCTCAAAAAGCCTTCCATGGAATTTACACAGGCCACACATGTCATACCTCCGATTATGAATAATAATCATACACATTAACTACATTGGGAGTAGAATTGGATAGTGTTTCCAAGACTGAAAAAGATGAAGCTGAAGAACATATCAAAGAATTATATGTTGTAAGTTTAGATGGATTAAAAGTACAAATGATTGCAAATTATCAGCAGCCAAAGCAATAATAATTTTCAAATACAGACTTTAATTAACTTTCGTGACCCAACACAATAATAAATCCGGGCAAGAACAACAGGGATCAAATGATCAACCAAAGTTAGTTACTTGTAAGCAATCGATCAAGTTTAAAAAATAAATAAGATGTTATCAAGTATCAAGAGTCAAGACCCATGGACTGGACACTGACACTAGTTAAGATTTCTAAAATGGAAATGTGTAATTAAGATAGAAAATTTAAGAAGTGCTTCTAACAAAACCCAAAAAAAAAAGTAAAAAGGAAAGGATGAAAAAAAAATAGAAGATATATAAGAAGTAGAGTAGTAGAAGAACTACTCAAGTTAATACTCAATCACTTTATCAGAATTCAATTCAATTCAATCAAAAAGTCAAGAACTAATTACCACCTTAATTTGTTTGGAAAAGTTACAGACTTTAATTAACTTCCGTGACCCAAACAGTAATAAATCCGGGCAAGAACAACAGGGATCAAATGATCAACCAAAGTTAGTTACTTGTAAGCAATCGATCAAGTTTAAAAAATAAATAAGATGTTATCAAGTATCAAGAGTCAAGACCCATGGACTGGACACTGACACTAGTTAAGATTTCTAAAATGGAAATGTGTAATTAAGATAGAAAATTTAAGAAGTGCTTCTAACAAAACCCAAAAAAAAAAAAACAAGTAAAAACGAAAAAACGAAAAAAAGATAGATTGGAAGATAAATAAGAAGTAGAATAGTAGAAGAACTACTCAAGTCAATACTCAACCACTTGATCAGAATTCAATTCAATTCAATCAAGAAGTCAAGAACTAATCACCACCTCAATTTGATTGGAAAAGTTGAGCAAGCACTTCAAACAATGTTAAACCCCCAAAAAACAAAATTCAGAGAGAGACGTAGAGAGACCAACCTTGACTAGAGCTGGGTTGAAAACTACATCGGCTTTGTTCAGAAGAGCAACGGAGGCGGTAATTACACTGTCAACAGCATAGAGAGCCGATTCGATAGAGGTGGAGCATGCAGCGCAGCTCATCCCGGTGACCCTCACCTGAATCCACCTCATTCTGCCATCGTCAATTCCGTTGCGGGAATCGTAGGAGTCTAGTAGCCGCCGCACCTCCTCCAAGGGTTGTTTTGATATTTTGAAAAACTGGAAGTGGGTTAAGTTGACTAAATCCCCATTTTGGTCCTGAGATTCACGCGATTACTCATTTTGGTCCTCGAGATTTAAAATTACCTATACTAGTCCCCTAGATTCAGATCCGGGCACCAATGTGGTCCCTCAACCCTTTCCGGTGATGACTCAGCAAACGGAGTGCCATGGTGGCACCCTCTATGCCACGCTGGACCCTCTCTAAATGACGTCGTTTATCCCTTTAGCGCCCAAATAAGTAAAAAACGTCGTGGCTTGTATATGAAGGAGAAGAAACAGTTTTGACTCCATACAAAATATTCATTTTCTTCTCTACCTCCATCATCCTTCTTCATCTCTAATTAATGGCGCCAGTGAAGAGTTTCTGAAATCATTCATCACCCAAGTTGAACTATCCTACGGCTAGGTTAGAGCGAAAATCACAGTGTTTCAAAGGAAGGAGGTTACTTCCCTCTCATTCTTAACCAATGTAATCGTTAATTTTGGGGTTTAGTGGTTTTAATTTTTTTTAATTTATTTTTGGAATGCATGTATGATTGTACTCTATGGTGCTGGTGTTCTTATCCATGGAGAACCTTTATACTATGTTGTAAGTATTTTTTCTAGGGTTTCTTTGATTGCTTATGTAAGGTCCCAAATCGGTTGGGGAGAGAAACGAAGAATGCCTTATAAAGGTGTGGATACCTCTCCCTAGCATGACGCGTTTTGACGAGTAAGTGTGAGGGCTTCGGCTATCATCCCTATCATCAAAGACAAAACCATGAGGCCTTGTGTGCCAAAGCGGACAATATCGTGCTAGCGGTTGATCTGGGCTGTTACAAATGGTATCAGAGCCGGAGCCCGGATCGATGTGTCAGCGAGGGCGCTGGGCTCCCTTAGGGGGTGGATTGTAAGGTCCCACATTGGTTGGGGAGGAAAACGAAGCATGCCTTATAAGAGTGTGGATACCTCTTCCTAGCATGACGCGTTTTGACGTGTGAGTGTGGGAGACTTCGGCTATCATCCCTATCGTCAAAGGCAAAATCGTGAGACCTTGTGTGCCAAAGCGGATAATATCGTGCTAGCGGGTGGTCTGGGCTGTTACAGATGATATCAGAGTCGGAGCCCGGATCGATGTGCCAGGGAGGGCGCTGTACTCCCTTAGACGGGTGGATTGTAAGGTCCCACATCGGTTGGGGAGGGGAACGAAGCATGCCTTATAAGGGTGTGGATACCTCTCCCTAGCATGATGCATTTTGATGAGTGAGTGTAGGGGGCTTCGGCTATCATCCCTATCGTCAAAGGAAAAACCGCGAGGCTTTGTGTGCCAAAGCGGACAATATCGTGCTAGTGGGTAGTTTGGGCTGTTACAAATAGTATCAGAGCCGGAGCCCAGATCGATGTGCCAACGAGGGCACTGGGCTCCCTTAGGGGGTGGATTGTAAGGTCCCACATCGGTTTTGGGAGGAAAACGAAGCATGCCTTATAAGGGTGTGGATACCTCTCCCCTAGCATGACGCGTTTTGACGAGTGAGTATGGGGGGCTTCGGCTATCATCCCTATCGTCAAAGGCAAAACCATGAGGCCTTGTGTGTCAAAGCGGACAATATTATGCTAACGGGTGGTCTGGACTGTTACAGATGGTATCAGAGTTGGAGTCCGGATCGATACGGTGATCTGGGCTGTTACAGATGGTATCAGAGGTGGAGCTCCCTTAGGGGGATAGATTGTAAGGTCCCACATCGGTTGGAGAGAGGAATGAAGCATGCCTTATAGTACAAAGGAATAATTCGTATTTTTTTTAAATAGTAATTTTTTTAATTTATAATTAAAAAAATTCTTGTTAAATATGTCTTATTCCCGTTTGTATTTTCGATACAATCAGTGTTGCCATTTGTAGATGAGGTCCAACATTATATATGGCCACTGAATTCACCTGTTCATATTCATAATAAGTAATGAATTCACCGAAGCATTATATGTTACACTTTTCTATGAACAGTGTTGTTTCTTGTTAGTATTGCAAGTGTGAGGAGTGCATGAAGTTAGTCCCACATCAAAGAAAGCAAGGAAGAGTGAGAAGTTTATAAGATGAGAGACCCATTAACTTACTACCTTAAGGTTTTGAGTTAGATGTGGTGTCTTCTTATTTTATGTTCTCTCACTTGATTCCTCATCGAAATCTTTTCGGTGGTCGAGAGCTCCTCACGGTGGCCCCAACAAGTAGTATCAGAGCCGATCGTATCAGAGCCACGGTGGCTCTAACAAGTGGTATCAGAGCCGATGGTATCAGAGCCACGATGTCCCCAACAAATGGTATCAGAGCCGAACGGTGGCCCCAACAAGTGGTATCAGAGCCGATAGTTAATCGGTCTAGTTTAAGGAGTATTCAAGGTGAAGGTCCGGGCGGCGTGTCCTGCGATGTTTTGCGACGGTGTGATGGACGAATACTCGTGGTGGAAGAGTTAGAAAGAGAAAAAGGGGGCTAGAAAGAGAAAGAGGGGGAGTTGATGCTTGATGTGGAGTCTCACACTTGAGGGGGAGATTGTTAGTATTGTAAGTGTGAGGAATGCATGAAGTTAGTCCCACATCAAAGAAAGTAAGGAAGAGTGAGAAGTTTATAAGACGAGAGACCCATTAACTTACTACCTTAAAGTTTTAAGTTGGATGTAGTGTCTTCTCATTTTATGTTCTCTCACTTGATTCCTCCCCAAAATCTTTCCGGTGGTCGAGAGCTCCCCCCACGGTGGCCTTAAAAATTCTACTACAGTCTATCATTATTAGAAGGCCAATTGCTTCATCATTCATCAAGATTTAAAAAATTTCATTGAAGTATTATTAAAATAAAATAAAAAAATTTACATTTA
>NC_029788.2:20945721-20958205 GCF_000816755.2 Arachis ipaensis
TAATTTTATTGAAATTTCAATTAGATTCTTATATTATTTTTCTTTTTAATCGAATCTCTATACTATATTAGATTTTATAACTAAATTTCTACTGTGACAAAAAGGTTGAAATTAACAGAATATTCAGTTAAACTATACAGAATATTCAGTCAAGTATTAGGCATATTCATTTTGTTTAACAGAATATTTTCTTAATTTTAACATTTTTGTCACGACAGAGACTTAATTACAAAATCTAATATGATATAAGGACTCAATCGAAAAGGAAAAAAAAGTATAGGAACCTAAATAAAAATTCAATAAAATTATAAAAACCGACAAAATAATTAAACCTAAAAAATATTATAAATAAATAAATATATGTATTCAATTTTATAATTTATATTAATATATATAATAACCTTATTAATTTAAATGTCATAATAACACCATTGATCGAATTGAGATATTTCGCCGTATAAATGAATTGTTTAGAATTTTTAAAAAACTTAAAAGCCATTTTTTGTTTCATCATAATATTTTATTTTGGTATAACACAGTTTTTAATAAAAATATACAAGTAGATACTAACTACCTATTAAGTTGTATGATTATTGATATACGAATTTCATGAAATTTGATATGTTTAATTATTATGAATAAGGGCCACATGTATATCACATGATCAACTATCATCAGCTGGCTAGTGTAAACGTACGTTTGATTGTAATTATGGATTTGGTTTGATTATAAAAAAGAATAATTTAAGTGAATTAGAAAGAGACATTCTATACAATTTTTTGTTTTCAATTTTCAGACATTCTATTATCAGAAATTTATAGCATGTTCTCTTAATTTTGGTAGAGACAGAAAGAAACAGAAAGGCATATGGTTTAGGTGAGCTGGGATAAAATGATAGGGAGTAAAAAAGAGGGTGGTCTTGGGGTGAAGGACTTACATGCCCAAAATCTAATTCTATTGGAAAAACAATTTTGAAGAGTAGCTATGCAACCTAATTCTCTACTAAGCAAAATATTAAAGGATAAATATTTCAGATATGGAAATGCATTAACTGCAGAGGTTGGAAGCTTACTTTCATGGGACTAGCGCAGTATCCTGGAAAGATGCAAAGTTGTAAAGAAAGACTTGAACTGAAAAGTAGGATATGGTAGCGGCATTAAAGTTTTTGAGGATCACTGGCTACCACCTCCTTTTTCTTTCTGCATTAACTGGAATTTAGCTATCTAACCGCAGTGTAACTCAATTTTTTGGGTGAAGGACTTCATGTTCAACCCACGGTCATGGAACCAGACCTTGATTCACAGTGTTTTTCTTTCGAAAATAGCAAGTAGAATCCTTACAATTAAACCTACAAGTGAAGAAGATAAATTGCAATGGTGTCTCAATAAGACAAACAACTATGATGTCACATCAGGCTATAACGTTGCTTACCAATTCTACCATGTTTGCAATTGACCATTGCCCAGACATAATGCAGAACCACCATCTCTAGACTCAACTCTGGAAATTTGCAATCCCTCCAAAAATCCAATTGTTCCTTTAGAAGGCGTGCCATGAAGCTCTCCCAGTGATGTTGAACCTCAATGCCAGATTTACTTCTTCAAGCCCAGAATGTACTCGTTGCTGCAATGACCATGAATCAATTAATCATTGCCTTCTTATTTGTGCGGAAACGAGAAGCGTTTGAGAGAAAAGCTCTTTGGCCAGATTCCTCCCTTCTCAACCATACGGTCACTTTCATCAATGGTGGCTGAGATTGATGGTAAACGTTGGGCAACAGAGCAACAAAGAGGACAAGCTCAGCTTTGCGGCTATTATCTGCTGGCAGAATTGAATTGCTAGAAATCTTTGGGTATTTGAGAGAAAAAAGGTGACACCAAAGGAAGGCTTGGAGGTAGCTTCGAAGATCTTCTACTCCTTTAGATAAAATAGTAGAACCTCACAACCCTAACTTCTCGACACTTTCCTTTTCCTTAAGTAAGTTTATGTCTAATTATTCATCACTTAGTTGATTTTATTGGGATACCTCCACTTTATTTGTTATTTTTGTCCTGAATTTTGGACTATTTGTATTTCTCTCATTATTGGAATAAAATAATTGTCTTTGGTAAAAAAAAAAGAAAAACATATTATTATATCAAATAAGATTCATATTATAAAGACTAATATCTCGGCCGACCTCCCGTACGTGGACTTCACCAGTGAACAAACCGGAAGGTTCCTGACTCCCTTCAGTATGGAATTCACACACTCGGAGATATTCGTCGTCATATGTCCGAATCTCCTACCCTCATTCCAATGTTGAGTCCACATCGCATACTCAATCCTGTTAGCTCAGTCACACATGACAGGGTTTTCGGTTCGTAGAATATCAAACGAATAATCAAATTCAACCTCAATCTTGGCATACGCCGCATTTACCAAAAGCCTCTGTGCATCCTTGCCCTTAAAAGTCAGGGAAAAATTTGTAACCACATGCCGAATACAGAATGCACAGTATGTAGCAGGTGGTAGCCAACCTCCATCGGGAGCCTCAAGTGTCGCCTTGATACCGTTGTGCCGATCTGATATCACCAGAATATCCGGCTGCGGAGTCACGTACTAGAAGAGGTGGAATAAGAAAATAACCAGGACTCAGCATTCTCACCCTCCACGAGTGCAAATGTAATAGGCAGGATGTTGGAGTTCTTATCTTGTGCAATCGCAACTAGCAACGTACCCCCGTATTTTCCGTACAGGTGGGTCTCGTCGATACTGACCAACGGCTTGCAATATTGAAATGCCTCAATACACGGTGGGAATGTCCAAAAAAGCCGGTGAAAATAGGCTTGCGAGTCGTCCACATGCCCACCCACTCACACAGGACTCATCCTCAATACTGCAACACTACCAGGCATCGTCATCTGCACACCTAAGACCCATCGCGGCAACTCATTGTATGACTCATCCCAATCTCTGTAAATCTGTGCCACGGCCTTCTGCTTAGCCAACCAAACTCTCCTATAAGTCGGCCTAAACCCGAAATGTGCCTCTGTGGTATTCAGTAGTACCTTGATATAGACGGCTGCATCAGCTCTAACCATCGGTAGTATGAAGGCCGAGATCACATGATAATCAAGACTCCTGTGATCGCTCAAGATCGACGGCCTCCTCTTTATCCTGAAACTACTGACCAACCTGAAACTCTGATAGACCTCCGGTACCCTGAGTATCTCTGCACCAAATCCAATAGGTTTCCCAGGAGCCCCCTCCTATCTGATGGCATCCAAGTCCAAAGATGAAAAGTGCAGGGGGTACTGCTGAGTCCCTGAGCTGGACACTCCACCAGTCCCAGCTGGATTACTCGCTCCTATGTCATCACCGCTATCATCGGCAATGATGTCCGTCTCCATATCATCAGCATCATCATCATCCGGCAATGCATCGTCTATACCATCAGGTGCCCCACGCTGTAATGAAACCGGCGCCCTATCAATAATACCAACTTCTCCTTCACCACTGTGGTTGAGATCAACTGCGAGGACGGGGAGGCAACCACTATTTGCTGAGGTGCAATCACATGCACGCATGAAGATGCACCAACAGGTCTCGAACTAGAACAAGTTGCCGTTGCTGGAGTTTAGGTATTCCGGTTCGAACCACTTGAGCTAGAGACTACATCTACAAGCTTTGCCAATAGCTCAAGTGTCTTGACCTCAGGAAACTACCGACGACAATGGAACAGAACCTCCAAATCCTCGTCACTCCCTATGACAAACAAATCGTATTTCACATCATCTCTCAAAACTGAAATCAGAATGCGATAGAATAACTTCTCAACCCGTTTCATGCCTTGCAACCCCAGTTTCTGTATTATAGAATTCAGGAACTCAGCGAAGCTTGTTGTAGGTTTCAGAAAAATACCGAGGGAATCCTTATCGTTAAACTTAATACCAGAACATGTTTTATTCTTAATCAACCCTCTATAGTGCACCAACACTAAAAAACTGTCCTCACTAGCCATTGTGTTTCACTCTAATGAGAGGAATTCACATTCACACCACATTTATACACGTCGGGGGCTTGATAATTTGAAACAGCCTCGTTCGAATTACTATGTCATTCCTTCCATGCATAATTCGAATTAGTCTGATTCGAACTGCCCTAACACAACATGAATGCATAATTTGAATCGAGCTGATTCGAACTACCCTAAAACTACATGCATACATAATTCGAATTGGTCTAATTCGAATTACTCTTGGTTTTCCTAATTTGAATGAGTCTCATTCGAATTACATAAGAATGTGCTTTTGGATGATCCAGGTCACGTTTTTTACTTTGGTAGAATTGTGTAATTTCATCCTCTATTTGGTTTAATTTCGCATTTTACCCTAAATTATACTATATATTTTTATTTGTTAGATCTAAAAATTTAATTTTATTTTAAAATAAAGAATTATCAGCCCCTAAAGTAAAGACCAAAATCTTACTTAACCCTTTTTTTCCTCATAACTATATATAACTATAATTTTATATAAAAGGTATTTATATATTTATCATATTCAAATAGTTATAAAATTACTATTATCATATTTAGAGAGATAATAATCTAAAATGATTTTATTTGTCTTAATTATTCACTTATTAATATTCATGACTAGAAATAACATTTTTTTCAACTACAACTTTTACTATTAAAAATAGGTTAAATTATACAGTTGGTCCCTACACTATCAGTGAAATTGTAAATTGATTCCTACACTTTAAAAGTTTATAATTAGGTCCTAAAGAGAACTAAAATTTGTAATTTTAATCCCTGTCGATCAAAAAATATTGATTTAACAGAATATTCTCAAAATATACTTAGAATATTCTGTTAAAATAGAGAATATACTGAGAATATTTTGTTAAATCAAACACTTTTTGAATGATGGAGACTGAATTGTAAATTTTAATTCTCTTTAGAGACCCAATTACAAACTTTTAAGGTATAAAGACCAATTTGTAATTTCACTAAAAGTGTAGGGACCAACTGTATAATTTAACTTTAAAAATATGTTGTAACTGACAAATAAACTTATTCAAAGATACGTCACCGTATGTTGTGTCAAAGAATATTGCTGAAAAATTTTTTGCAACAATTTCTTAAGTCGTCTATAAAGATCATCTTATATGAGCAACAATTCTTGCTGTGATAATCAAATTTTGTCAACATATTCAATCGGTGTCATAATTCATCATTGCTTGCAGTATCATTGATTGTTGGCAAAACCAGTATTTGCCAGCAACAACTTCATTCGCTGAAATAAGATGTCATTACCCAAAAATAATATATAAAATATAAAATAACTTTAAATTGCTTTGAATTGATCTTCTATTATTTCTCATTATATTTGCGGTTTTTCATATCACCAAACAACATGATTTATGTTTGGTAATTTTGTATCAAAATGGCTTATAATAAAATGAATGTTGTTTGGATTACATTATTTAAAATTACGTTTAGACAAAAATTACTAAAAAGGACATGAATTTATATCATTCAAATTTATATTATTTTAACACTTTTTGACTATAATTACTTTTGAAAGCAATTTAAATTTATGTATTGAAAATTAGTACTCTTTTGTTATAATTTGTTAGTACTCTTTTTTAGTACTCTTTTTGTATTTAATTATATCTTTTTAATAAAATTTATATTATAAAAATTAATAATAATAAATAAAATATATACTAATTTAAAAATATAAACTAAAAAATATACAAAGTCAAATAAAAAAAAAATAAGGTTCTATAAAAAAATATGTATTAATAAAAATTATTAAAAAAAATTATGTGAACAATTGTAAGGTCCCACATCGGTTGGGGAGAACGATATTGTTCGCTTTAGTACACAAGGCCTCACAATTTTTCCTTTGACGATATGGATGTTACGCGAAATCTCCCACACTCACTCGTCAAAACGAGTCATACTAGGGAGAGGTATCCACACCCTTATAAGGCATGATTCGTTTTCCTCCCCAACGGATGTGCGATCTTACAACTTATATTGGATTGGATTGGGTTGTTGGGGTGCTCTATTTTTTTATGAATGGAACAGGGGATGATGTTGATGAGGTTAGGGCTATACAATTTTAAACTGGTTTTTGGATTTTGGCTTTTATCTCTGAATAATTTTGAATCCTACACTGAACATTCAAGTTGACCGGGACATTTATCAACATGCATTTTGAAGAAAAATTTGCAGTTAAAATCTTAGAAGAAAATCATTGTTCATTATTATAATTAGTTACTACTGCACTAATGCTTTGATGCAGTAAATTTTGATAAAAACTAAAATCTGCACAACAATTTTGGCCATCAAATTTGTTGTACTTATCTACAAAAATTTTTACCACAATTTTATCCATGACTAAGCATGTTGTTATATTATCTAATTGAAACTACATGTATTTTGTTATAGCTGAGGTAGTTCTACTAGAAAAAATAATTAAACGTATGCTGAAAAAGAAAAGAAAAAGTACTTTAAGTAGTGCGATAAAAATTGAAATAGTAATATAGTTATGCACAAGTTTATGCTATAACCTTTTAAAAGTTTTAATTGTGTTACCTACATTTTTAAAGCATATGAAATTTCTAAAATAAGATTATCAAATGAGTACTTAAAAAAGAATTCAAGGCAATATTTTATCTACAATTTTATGTAAACCTTAATTACATTATATTCAAATTCCAACAAGAAAGTACTTAAATGAGTACTTAAAATTGATAAAATCTTTATGGAGAACCTTTATGCTTTATAAGAAAATATAAATTCCTATTTGTTTTTATTTATCTTTTTAGTTTTCTTTAAGGTTTTGCAATTTTCAACTGATTTTTAGATTGTGGTTTTCATCTTTAAAGTATGCAAAAAATAGTGTATAATTATCTGTGACTTTTAATTTTAATGATACATAATTTTAAGCTAAGGTTATATTATCTCTTTTTTTATTATGTAGATGACTGAATTGATTGATATTATGATACATCACGGGGGTAATTTCCAAAAAAAGGAAGACGACAGACTGGTTTATTCTCCAGATAACAGGGTTTATTTGGGCGATCTTGATGTGGACACTCTGGACGTATTTTATGTGAGGAACTACTACAAAGAACTTGGTTATGGTGAGATACAGAAGTGCTGGTGGCTTGTGCCTAGGAGGAACCTAGAAGTTGGTTTGAGAAATCTAGACAGCGATAATAAACTCATGAAAATGTGTTACCATGCTCAGCAAAACAAAGAGTTGGTTGAAGTGTATTATGAGCATGGTGTCTCACTTTCGGAGGTATTAGAAAGTGATACTAGTGTTGTCTACTTGGACGATGAAGAAGATGTTGGGCAAAGACCAAGTGAGGCTCCCATTCCTAATTCTAAACCCATCCACTTTAGTTGATGCTCCCCTTCCAAATTCTAAGCCAAATGAACAAGAGTCTAACTCCAATCTTAGGTTAAGTGTAGCTCTAACACCCACTCCTACTACTGCCAACGTTGTCCTCATACCTAAACCACAACCATCCAAGCCTACCAATATTTCTAATAAACTCAAGAGAGGGATAGCACATGTTACTCAAGTCTCAGTTCATGCTGATGATTCTTCTGACTCTTATGAGAGTGCAGAAGATGAACTATATAGGCTAGGTTTGGAGGGTAGTTTTTCATTTTCAGATGAAGAACTTGTGTCTGTCAAAGGTAGGAGGAGTTCTCTTAAGTTTAAACATGCCTCTGCCTCTGCATATGCAAAACTTAAGGAGAAGATTGTTATTGAAGATGATAGACTAGTGGAGGATGCCTCGGATGACGAAGTTGACATTGGTTTTGTTGGTGCAGACTTTGGACTCGATCCTGGTGCCAATTCTGATGGGGTTAATTCGTGGTATTTTGAAGAGATGAAGACCCCTCCCAACTCTGATGAGGAGCTAACAGATATTGACTCCGATGATGATTATCCATTGTTTAGAGATGGAGGAAGATTTGGAGAGTTAGTGCTGGAGGTTGGTATAAAATTCACTACTAAATGGGAGTTCAAAGAGGCTATTAGGGAGTACACAATTCAAGAAAAAAGGAGACTTAGGTTGAAAAAATGATAGCAAAAGAGTGAGAGCTGTGTGTAAAGTAAAAAAATGTCCATGGCTGGTGTATGCCTCAAGAGACCATAAGGATACTTGTTGGTAGACAAAAATATTCAACAATGACCATACTTGTGCTAGAGAGGGCAGAAACAGGGCTGCCAACTGTAATTGGGTGTGTAGTAAACTGGTAAAAAAAGTTAGAAAGTATCCAAACTTCAGGCATTGTGAAGCAATGACATATTTCAAGAAGAAGAAATTCTCCACCACCGAGTTCTGTCACAGTCAATCCATTGCATGGTACTAGCTCAGGAACAACATCAAAGATGGCAAGTTTAATGAAGTTTGTGCTTACTCTCGGTTTCAAAGCACCAAGAAAAAAGGCTTGAAGAAATTAGTTAGATGTGCTTAGGGAGGTTATGAAAATTAGTATGTGACATTAGGCCTTTAATGTTTTGTTAAAATTTAGATAATGACTACTAAGATCAGTCCTGGTTATTTTGATATCACATAGGATCTTTTGATGTTAATACTCATGATGCTTGGTTATGCATCTTTTTTGTTCAACTATCATAATTAATTTAATATAAATCTGGTTTATTGGTTTAACTTGCTTATTGTAATCTTATTTAAATATAACTCAGTTTTGCTGAATCATGTGTAAGTCATAGGAATACCACAAATTAAATAATTCATTCCATTCAAAAATTTGTACACAATACATCTTCCATTACAACATTACACATGAATTCTTCCATAATTTTTTCTTCAAAATTTGTAACACATCATTAACAAAAATACTACCATCATAAACACAGCTACCATCAACAAATGGGTCATAAATTTCAGACTTCTTACATCATCTTCCAACCTCCTAACCCTCCATACTAGGTTCATCTTCATTCCACCATTGACTCTATCAGAATCTGCTATTCCAACATTTTCCTCTTGTCCAATGTCAGCCCAAACAAACATACCACACCAAATCTTCTCCCTTGTCTGAAATGAACCAACAAAAGATGATGAAATCAAAAGATGATAAAATGAAGCAGGTAAGAACAAACGAACAAAATATCATATATTTAACTTACATTATAATTGGGACATCCAAAAAATAGCTTGTTTGGATTTGATTCTGTTTCAGACCATCGCAAAATTGGACGGTAACCGCACCCACACCATTCCAGCACCCTCGCACTTTGGTTTCGGCTTTGTGACCTGGCCCAGTTACCGCTTGAAGGAGAGGGAATCGAGCTTCCAGCTGCGGTGCTTCCACCACCCACCATGGTGCTGCAACTAATAGCGACGAATGACAAAGATTTAACAAGAAGAAGAAGATAAAGAAGAATAAGAAGACAAGAGGAAGGAAGATGGAAGTTGAAGAAGAACCTAACTCAGATAAATGAGAAAAAAATAGGGTTTTAGGGACTAAATTGGGTACAAATACAACCCTCACCACGTCAGCTAGCCGTTGCAGGTCCAGCGTGGCAGAGAGGGTGCCATCATGGCACTCCGTTTGCTGAGTCATCACCGAAAAGGGTTGAGGGACCACATTGGTACCCGGATCTGAATCTGGAAGACTAGTATAGGTAATTTTAAATCTCGAGGACCAAAATGAGTAATCGCGTGAATTTCAGGGACTAAAATGGGGATTTAGTCGGGTTAAGTTAGCTATTTTAACCCAATTTTGAGAATATTTGATTTTTGGATAGAATATTCTGTTATCTCAATCTCAAACGGTTTTGTCACACAAGGACTAAATTGAAAAAAAAATTAACGTCTAAGGACCCAATTGAAAAAAAATATAAGAACCTAATTAAAAATTCGATAAAATTATAGAGACCTGCAGAATAATTAAACCAAAAATTAACAAGAATAACAAAAAAATATATATGTCTCTTATTAGTGTTTTTGTGTTCTTTCTGTCAAAATTGATACAAAATACATTAATTCAAGGATTTGGATCCTCTAAAGTTTGAATTTTACTTTAGAGAGTAAAGTGTGATCTTTTACCCTTAAATAGTTTCTCTTTCATATTTATTTTTGATCCCACCTATAAAATAAATGGTGAGAGATCATACTTTATTCTTTAAAGTAAAATTTAAACTTTAGAGGATCCAAATCCCTAATTCAATATCTGAATACAATATCTTTGTTTATATTTTTATCTATCAAATACAATTTTATATCTCTGTATTTCTGTCTCGGTAATTTACACCGATAACAAGCACAACCTTAAATACTTAATCTAAGTAAGGAGGTGTTTGGGCCTCTTGTCTATTAATCCCATGTAGGAACAAATTCTTTCGTATGTCTATGATATTTTTTTATTTGAATATATATTTACATAAACATTCTCTCTTGTCTCTAGATAGTTTTAAATGTTTCTATCATGAAACACAGAAATAGTGAAGTGAAATGGAGTAAGGATGGAGAATAGAGAGTGGAAAAGCAGAAAGTGGGATAACGGAAATGATACACAAATAATGGAGAATAGGATTTAGGGTTTATTGTAAAAATAGAAAATAGGATTTAGGGTTATCCTAAAAAAATTTTCTGAACTTGGTAATAATATTTTCTTTGAAGAATTTTCATCACCAAATTTGTCAAATATCCACATGTCGTATTAAGCTACATGCAATAGTCTTATTAAACAAAATTGGGACATTATTACGGATCAAATAGACATTAAAGTTGCTTTTCGCCATTAATGTATGCTCTTTTCCTAAATCTTGTAATAACACAGGTGTTTCTTTTTTGGGTAATGCTAGGGAGACAAAAAAAACAATCAGAATTTGCTTTATTTAACATTCATTCATTGTTGCAACAATTAATGAATGCTAAATAAGGCAAGTTATAGCTGTGTTTGGCTGATTTTCTTTGGTTATCAAATGTTTCTGTTCTTTTTTAGTGTCCTCAAATTTTTTCGGATGAGTATCAAAAATTAAATTAAATTAAATTAAAGGAAGAGAAGTCCTTTTGGATTAATTTTTGTTAGACTTAATTAGGTTATTTACATGAAAATTCTTGGTCTCCTGAAAATTGAGAAATTCTTTGGGTTTGAATGTGTATGATAATGAATCCGAATAGAGAGACATATATATTCCAAAGACTAACATCATATCACAAAGGAGTAAAAAGGAGAATATGAGCATGCTAGCTTTATTCACTCATTTTGAAGCGCATAAACAAAAAGGAAGTGAGTGGATTATCAAGTAAGCAATATTATCGCCATGTCTTGACCCACCAAAGCAATTTCTCCATCTCATCAAAATGGGCACTGAATTATGTACAATATATGTTCATTGAGAAAGTTTGGGAACCAATAATATTATATAGCCAACATTGCAGTCAATATTTAACATAAAGAAATAACTATTTAAAATTTTTAAAAACAAAAACATGCATCCGACGCTCAATTAGAAGAATTATCTGAAATTTAAACTTAATAAAAATTCATTTTTAGTAGATTTCATATTGAGTTTATTTACTAACATGCTATAGTACTAGTTAAAATTGGTTGCTATAATGTTAATTAGTTACGTTCCTTAACATTATTCATGTTCATTATATTGTTCACCAACACACACTATATATACCATAAATATTTTACATGAGTTGTATAATTCCAATACTCCTCAATGGCTAAACTTGAGTCTGATCACACTCCCCCACCCACAATGAGCCCTACCATAAGCAAACCATGTTACCCTCCACAAAATTCAGGTGGCTTCAACTTAATGGTTATTTTGGCGGCCGTTCTATGCGCCTTCCTTTGCGCGCTAGGCCTCCTCAACACCATGCTACAATGCGCGAGTCGCGTCCTCACGGAGCCTTTACAATGGATTGCTACCAGAGGGATCAACTCAGGGCTCAAGAAGAAAGAAATGGTATCTTTGCCAACCTCAATTTATAATAGTAACAGCCATAATAATAATAATAACAATAGTAATAGTAGTAGTACTAGTAGTAATTCAGGGTCATCACCATCTTCAGGTTCTCCTAGTTGTGCAATTTGCCTAGCTGATTTCTCTGATGGAGACAAGATAAGATTTCTTCCAAAGTGTAATCATCGTTTTCATGTGGCTTGCATTGATAAGTGGCTTCTTTCCCATTCCTCTTGCCCAACATGTAGGAACTTCCTCAAGTCCAATGATTCATCACACCCTTTTCATATTCTCATAGCTTAAGTCTAATTAGTGTGATTAATTATTACTATACTTATGTACGCTTATATGGTTTTAGGCGAGCTCTATATGGTGTAGAAGGAGAAATTCTTCTACACATGTATGTATGTGCTGTCAAAGTCATAGAATAACAATCGTCTATTATGAGAGATAAGCAGTGCTTTTTAGGCATTGCATGATTTTTTTTTTTTTTTTTAATCATGGTGAGG
>NC_029788.2:20959142-20959482 GCF_000816755.2 Arachis ipaensis
AAGAAGAGTGATTATATTTAAAATGGTTAATGATTCAATATAATTAAGGACCTTATATTGCTGGACTTTTTGAAAAATGTTAAAAGAATAACAAGAAGACCTGAAAAGGGTAGGTAAAATTAAAATGTTAGTTTTTGTATATAAAAAAAACATTTAAGATATTAGTATAGAATTCGCTGTGTTTAGAATTTGTTAACATATGACTCAACTATACATAAAATTTAAATTCTATACATAAAATTAACGTAACTACACAAAAATATTTATACATAAAATTATAAATTTTATTTTATAATTTAAAATAATCAAATTAAATTCATATCAATATTACAATTATTTT
>NC_029788.2:20959583-20959852 GCF_000816755.2 Arachis ipaensis
TAATCAACTAATACTAATTCCTAATTTCAAATTCTAACCCGAATTCATTAATACTAAATCCTAAAATTCATCGATCTTTATTATTTTTTAAACTCTAAATTCTAAATCCGAAACATTTAAGTTTTTTAAAAAATTCTAAACTCTATGTTATTTTATTTATTTAATTCTTTTGCTCATTGTGGTATCTTGTTTTCCCTTAACTTTTTTTTTTAATTTAGTTATGGTCATATGTTGTTTTTTAATTTCATATTTAATGAACAAATTTTATG
>NC_029788.2:20959923-20961176 GCF_000816755.2 Arachis ipaensis
ATGTCCTACTAATAATCACACTTTTAGCACATATATACCCTCCAATATATATTTCATGTCCTATTAACAATCACACTTTCAGCGTATATATACCCTCATAACAATAAAATCAACCCTCATCCCTCAATGTTTTAAAATTTAACAAAAGGTCAAAAAGTCCAATAATATAAGGTTCCTAATCATCTTTAATAATTAAACATGTTAAATCTAATCACTCTCCTTAACCAACAAATGCTTCACGTGATGCACAAACAAAAATAATATAAAAAAGTGTTAACAGCCTTCAGATCTTATTTTATAGTGGATTCGCCATGATTTTATTGTGGAACTTTTCTTTATTTGACTGGACCATTTAGATGGTCTATTTTACATATATGATATGCTACTAAATTTCTAAAGTAATTTAAATTTACGATTTTTACTATTTTAATATCTCAAATTTAAAATTTATTATATTGAACCACAAAATTTAGTTTTGGGCATCATATTGACTCAGAATTATCACATTAGACACAGGCTAAACAGTGTCGTTTCATTTTGATGCTTAAACAAGACAAAAACAAAAAGATAAAAAAGAGTTTATATGATGTACAAATTATTTTATCTCCTCTCCTCCAAAACGAAGCGACATTATTTAGCCTTATGTCTAGTATGACAAGTCAAAACTAGCTTAACATTCCATTAGTTAACTCAACGTCTGAAAAGGTCTAAAAACTAGTATGATGCTTGGAGTTGGATCATCTGAAAGGGTCTAAGAATTATTATGATGTTTGAAGCTAGATATTGAGAACTAGAATCTTGAATATGAAAAACTAAAATAGTAAAAATCATGAATTTTAGAGATTACTATGCGAATTTAGTCCTGATATGCAATATAGTATTAGATATTTGATATACTTTGACATTTAAAAAATATAACTAAAATTAAATTTATATTTTTTTATTATTTGACAATACTTTTTAATTAAAAAAATAAAAAGTGTGATCAAATAAAAAAATATTGCTAAATAATAAAAAAATATAATATTATTTTAGTTATATTTTTAAATATTGCTAAAATTTTATAACTACCATAATCATTGTAAATAGGGGTGGTAAAGCGAGCTAATCCACTCCGCCAATTTAATATGGGTTCAATTTGCTATCCTGCCTCACCAAAGGACATACTAGCGGCTTGGCGGGCCAGCCCACCTTTTTTTTCAAATATTTTTTAACAAACCTCTTTTTTTTATGATAAAGTTCAATTTGACCTA
>NC_029788.2:20961193-20969955 GCF_000816755.2 Arachis ipaensis
GAGAGTCCGAGGGACATAGAACCGCCGAGAGGCAGAGGAGGAGAGAGGAGCGAAAGGCAGAGTAGAGACGAGACGAGACACAACGCTGCCGGGATTCCGATTTTGTGACAATTGACGGGATGAGACAAGGACAAACGACGTGGGAGATCGATGACGAGAAGGATACATCGCAA
The DNA here is from genome assembly GCF_000816755.2 of Arachis ipaensis. NCBI lineage: Eukaryota > Viridiplantae > Streptophyta > Magnoliopsida > Fabales > Fabaceae > Arachis > Arachis ipaensis. Next base: position 20,961,367 of record NC_029788.2, read on the forward strand.
GACTGAAGATACAACGCAGAACAACGACGGGACATAGCGCCGCCGCGAACCGCGATTGTGTGACGGATACGTCACGAGACTGAAGACTGATGAGGGAGGAGGCAAGGTCGCAAGCGCAGGAAATTCAGGAAACACCGGAACAGCGAAGAGCCGAGGAGTGAGGACTGAGAAGGGAGCTGAACTTAAGCTCAAGGAAGGGTTAGGTGGGCTGCGGTGGGTGAGATAATGTTTACTATTTGTAGAAAATCCTAATTTTTTATTTAAATATTTATATAATTTATAAATTTACTAAAATATTTAAAAAAAAAGAATGACAGTCTGTCGGGTTAGTATGCTTTTTTCTGCCTTGACCGACGATTTTAGCAGTGTAATTTTGATAAATTTTTAAAATTTGGCGAATTTAAAATCTCATTTCGATCCACTTTTAGCGATTTTGACAGTTTGACCCAATAAATTTGACCCATTTTACCACTGCTAACTGTAAGTATAGCCATAATAGAATGCTCATGCACGTTACATTGAGAACCTTGAGAGATGATGTTCTTGAGTGTTTCTTTCTATTATCAAAATTGTAATAAGTCCAACACTTCTGTTGAGATAGGTTAAAAATATCATACTATGTTAAATTTAATTATTTCAGTGGTTAATTATTTTATTAAAAAATGTGAAGAAATATATATAAATATGCACAAATATTAATGTCTTACTTTTTGTATTCATTTGGTATTTTTGAAATAATACTCCAGGTACTTAAAATAATTTTGCCTAAACACATCACGAAATGTCTCTAATATTTTTTTAGTTATTTTAATTTATAAAATTTTGTAACTTATATTTTTTTTAATATTATATATAAAAAAATTTAATATTATTAATTATTACTATTTACTATTTTTTTTAAAAAATTTTGGGGGAGACCATGGCCACCTTAGGTCCCCCGTGGATCCGCCACTGCCTAAACACATCACGAAATGTCTCTAATTTAGTCAGAAACGTCCTTAATATTTAGGAAAAATAAGAATTTACTCGTTAAATTTAAAGATATTATTCAGAGTATTTGAACTGCAAATGTAATACTTATTTAACACACCGCAAATATCACTATAAATTTTATGGCGAAACGAACTGTTCAGGAATGGTCTTCCTGAAATAAAGTGATTTTATCTTTGAGATGAATTAGATATAATTGTCCAACATACAAGACACAAGCATCATTCTTTCTCAATGCATATTCTCTTTCCGACATATTCAAGTGTGTTGATAAAGCCACATTTGTTCCATCACTTTGTGAGGATTAATTAACTAGGATATTGTTGCCGTTATAAGAGGAAACAATAAAACCTACAATGTTGTTTTTATTTTACAACTGAATAAAATCAAACAGAATCATCATAAGCTGCACCCACTAAGACAAGATAAGACAACTTTGAATCAAAAAGCGTTACCTCAAAGCTAAACCATAATCCCACTTGATTGAGAGCATTGCAAGTGTTGTTTCTTTAAGGCTTCATTCAAGATGAAAGGATAATACTATGCTGTTTTTATTCTAATTGTGTGATATAATTAATCTATTTGCTTCAATCAGCATGCCATTTTTATGAGAACCAATTAATAGGTATAGGCCCTTTTTTCCTAATTGATTTAATACACACACATGACACATCCATAAACTAATTCCCTTTTTTCTAGAACTAAAAGAGTAGAGATTACCCTGCTTCTAAAAAATGTTTATTACGAATGCGATATTAAGTTAATATAATATTTAATTAATCAATTTTCTTTTCAAAATAGATTGACATTCAAAAATATCCATCATATACGATGGCAGTTCAAGTCATAACCTACTACTACTAATCTTTAACTGTTTAGACAAAATGTTTTCATCCAATGTTTTCTTCTCCTTTTTGTGGGTAAATTGGGAGTAGTAAAATTTGAATTTAAACTCTTCAGTCTTCAGTCTTCACCACTAAATCATTTCTAGTTCACTGCTTGTCTTCCTCTTTAATTATACTTTTAAGGTCATCTGGATAGAGCATAATTAATGCATTAATAAAAGAAAGGGTTTATTTATCTTGTGCCCTAAGAACATATATTAAGTTTACAAATTAAGAAAATTTTCAATACATTTATTTTACATCCATTAAATAAAAACATTTAAAAATTTTTATTAATAGTAAGCTTATCATATTACTCCTCTTTTATTGCCCCCTCTTTTTTCTTCTAATCTAATCATTTTCTCTTCATGTATCCTTAAGACCCATGTTAGTTAAACCCTAAAAAAATATCATAGATTTTAATTATTGTTCATGTTTGTTGGTTTGTTTTGCTTTAGTTGTTGAAACTTTTACGTTCTTTTGTTGTGTTTCTGTATTTGTTTGGTTTGGGATCAATCTTTATGGCAATGCTGAAAGGGTTGATTCACAAATCAAAAACTCTTCTCCCCAATTTTGGGTCAAGTAAATAACAGCAATCCAAAAAAAAAAAATTGAAATTATCCATTTTAACTACCCATCTTAAATCATACAATTTCCTTGTCCCTCTATTTTTCTATCATTTTGGATATTGAAATCATACCATATCATATTATATACAAAGGAGAAAAATAATGTTTAAAGTAGACAAATTATGTCCAGATCATCTTGCATATATCTTAAAGGATAGCTTAATTAAAGGAATGGTTTTGAATCTGGAAATACACAAAGCTTGTTTGTCACTTCAACTACTGCAGTACTCTGCAGATTCATCATCACCAAATTCATCATCATCATCATCTTCTTCCCACTCATCATAAAGAAGAGATTTTATCTGCTGCGCTCTCAATCTTTCTTGAATTCTGTCTCTGATTGCTGTTCCCTATTTACGAGTAAACAGATGACAGATAAAATCAGTGAGTCCAATCAGAAGATTTTAGAAAATGGAATATCTACATAGGATACAACAAGATCGATCACATGCAGAAAAATTGGTCATTTGCTGCATTATGAGAGTTCTAACCATTTTGTGGCAGCCTTCTTCAAACATTTCGAGGAAACCAGCTACCAATCGATCGGCATTTTCAATCCATTCAGTACGCCTCATTCCCGCTACTGTTTGTATCTGAAAAGTTCAATGGAGAAAGTCTTGCTTATTTGCATTGTAAAAAAAAATGCAAATGACACTACTTAAACAAAGATCAGAGATTTTCAAACTGCCCCTAGTGCACTCGCTTTGACGGCTAGGGATAAAATCCAGCAATTATGTAAATTAGAAGAGAAATGTTCCTTTTACTCATTCTTCCTTGTAAACCAAGTCAACTCACTCTCCTCCACCATTGGACAGGGTGTGGGATCCAGATTCAACACCGAAAGGGAGTAAGTCGGCTTGGCACACAAAGAAGAGTGAGTGAGTGCAACTCAAATTAGAATGCTGGGGTCCAATACATATGGTTTCTCTTATTCACAACAAAAAGAAGAGTCTCAAACATTTCACCACATGAACAACAGTCTAAAACAATTTACCATATAAAGAACAGTCTCAACTACATTCAGCTGGAAACAACATTCTCTTGGGTCAGAGAATGTACAAAAGAAGTTTAACAATAAATCATTGAGCCATATCTATTTACAATGAGAATGAAGCAGATAGAGTATCTCCTTATATGCATTGTTAACGTCATTAACTACTTAGCTCAAGCATATACTCCAACTATTTTATAGTAACAGCAAGAGGCCCAANNNAGATTATATATATTTATAGGAACTAGAAAGTAAAAACATTTAAGCCAACTCATTACTAATAAATTGAGCTTCTTTTCTCCTTTAAGATTGTGTCAGAACTAGTGTCAATCACAAAAGAATTGCAGAATAACGATCATTGACAATGTATCAAGAACCCTAAATATACAACTGGGAAAGTCAGTCCTGAGGAGAGAATATGAGCTTCTGTCCACCCTAATAGTGTTTGGTTAGAGAAACAGATAAAGAAATACAGGGACATAGAGACACAAGAATTACTTGGTTAGGAAAATAGGTACAGAGCCAACAACTGGTGTCTTGGGACAAAGATTCCTGTATTCTCTGCATTCCCAAAAAAGTGGGGATGGAGACCAAACACTGGACAGAAACGTTTTCCAGTTTTGTCTTCGGAGATGGCTGGCAACATTCCAAGGTGGCAGGTGGCTTTCCAACAAACGGTAAATTGTCTCTTTCATGTGTTTTTTTCCTTGTCCCTTGTGTTTTCAGACAAATTCTATTCCCACTATCCCTGTGTATATATTTGTCTACCTAACTAAACTCTCCCTATTCTCCTATTTATCTCATTCACCCCCTAACAGCCTCCTAACTACTTTCACTGACCAAAACTTGGCAATTACTTAACAGAGTTAATTGCTGCCTCACACTCATTCGTCTTCCCCTTCCAGTTCTATACTAACCCAAAATGGTTCCTAACAGACTACTCCAGGTTTGTATGATCTTATATTTCAGGTCAACAAGTAGTTTTTTAGTGCACAAATTAAAAGGAAGGATTTCCAGTGAAACTGAGTTCAAGTTTTTATGCTTTTTCTTGGGTGGTGGGTTGGTAAAAGAATTAAAGGATTTGTTCAGCTTGACACCGAACACTTAAACCCTTCCTTGTTTCCTACAGATGGCGTTCAAAACTAAAACTACATATCATTTTTGAAACTAAAACCAAAATTTAACCTAACACCATGAATGACCAAAATATTACAAGAAAAAACTTAAGAACCACGCAATAAGCACATGCCTACAACTTACTTCTACAGGTTTGCCTATGATTAACAAGGAAACTTAACAATCGTAACAAATAAAGAACTCATGAGTTATAGAAGCAAAAGATTTATATCTTTTTCAGCAGTTCTTTTGATAATACAAATAATTTCCCAATCACAATCCAAACAGGAAATATGACTAATTTCCTTTCTTTCAGTTTTCTATTCACTGCAGCTCACACCACTGAAAGGTTGACTACAATTCATTTCAAGTTCTAAAAGCATCTTTTCATATGCAAAAGTTAGTAGCAGTTCATGACCGCAACCCACTTTCATTGAAACACTAGATTTCTTCATATATTGAATAAAAAGGAAAATAACATCAACCATTAAGTTTAAACATAAACCATCTACTTAAGAAAAGCTTACAGCTTAATGTTATACTAAGAATAACACAAGATAAAATAAGATAAAATACATGTAAACAATTACTGACGTAAATAGAGTCGACGCAAATAGCTATGATCATTATCAACATTGTTACCTTCTTTCCCACTGTCTCTTGCTGCTTCTTCACTCTCTCACGCAATTTTTTAAGTCCCATGTTCATTCTCAACCTCTTCTCCTGTGAATAAGAGATCATGCAACACAGATAAGCCCGCCCACTACAAAAGTAAGTTAATGAGGCAACTGATAGGTAACACAAAAATCTTGAGAATTTGCAAAACAAAGGTGTGAAACAAAGAAACCTTGACATAGCTGACACCCAGATCCTTTCTGGTATAACCACGGTCCAAGTTACGCATTACATACTGATTATAATCTTTGATTATTCTCATTATGATATCTGAAGTAGAAATTCCATCAGTCCGCTTTGTTTCCTTAAACTTTCCAATAGACTTAACCTATTTAGGAAACAATACACATAAGATCATCAATGGAAGCTGAAGATTGAAACGTGACTGGGAAAAAATATAAAACAAAATTTGACAATGTTATAGTTCCGCCAGAAATATATAGAGAAAAAATAATGGCATAAAAGTGGATGAAAGATTCAAATAGTCAATTGTGAACAACAACGATGACCCATTCGTGACACCAAGTAAATGTCAATGAGATAGCAATAGGAGAGAGAAGAGGGGGGAGGGGAGAAGAACATTCAGTTCTTACATATTCATAGACATCCTTTCCAGCTCCACTTGTATCAGCATAACTAAATTTTACATTAAAGAAGAAAATGAAGTGTTAATGTATTTGAAAACATTTTTAAAATTATATTTTGGCAAAATATCATGTAGAATATAGTTAAGATTAATAACGCAAGGATGCTGTCACAGAGACAGAAGCACCTCTCAAAAAAATCCAAGAGAATAGAGAATAAATAGTGCTAATAACAGTAAGAATAATATTATAATTAATATCTAAATTTTAGAAATTTTAGACCGACATACGCTCTAATGGTCGATTAGTTATGTGCAGCCATATAAAAGTAACTAATGCACAGAGCATTCCTCCTTTTCCACTTTAGTAACACACAGACAATCTTCTCCTTCCCATATCATCCCATTTTCATACTTTTTGTAAGCCTTTTGAAAGAATAATAGAATACAGCACATCTTTTTCCTTCTAGACAGTTATATCTTCAAATAAAATGAAATATAAGCAATGAAACTTTGTATTCCAGTCCCAAACACTATGTTAAACATTTGAGTTTTGATGTTTAGGATATGGCATCAATAGTCATAACTCTTAGCATGTTATCTCAATGCTTCTTATATTAAATGCACAGCAATGCTCTCCGATCTGTGTTGTATGTCTCAAGTATCGTATGCATGCATCCTAGTTAATAACCATAAATTTTTCAGATAGCCCACCTCCGAGCATATCTCAGGGTCCATTCAACGTAAAGTGTAAACTTACTCTATTAGGGAGTTGATAACTTTTGATCAAGAAGTTACCAACTTTGAAGAGTGAACAAATACAAAAGAAAACACTTAGCCTGGGGCAGGTTAACCTTACGGAAGAGAATCATGAGCCACATAGTCAATTTGATGCTTGTCAATGAATTCCTGTGTGATTACCCATGGCGCATCTGGTATAACTTCATCAACCCACCTGTAGCAATGACGACTCAACTGTGTCACACATCCTAAATACTAACACCACTAATAAAGCAATTAGGCAAGTTTGAAAATTTAAAAACAACTCAAATAAGCCAAACAGATGTACTGAGTTATTTTCGTTTGATTGATTCCGAGGACTAGTTAGGCTTTAGGAAGCAACAAAAGCAAATGAAAATCTCCCATCAAAAAAGAACCAAACGAAATAATAACATGGATGGTAGACCTCCATAGATATCTACAATAAATGAGGATGCCAAAAACTAGTACTTCAGTCAGCGCAGCTCAGAGGGAACTTAGTATCCGAAATCAGCTATGAACTTTGCATCAGAACGTGGTATAATTTTACTCAGTTAGCCAGTTACTTGAATAAAAAACCACTAGCTCTAAAAATGGAAACAAAATGACACTCATGAATGAGTTGCCCTAAACTATTCTTACATGTATCTTTTATAGTTTCATTATCTATCATCATTCATGTTGCTATTTCTGGAAATTAATCTACAGAAGCATCATGGTCAAAAGCCACAAAGGTCGTTGCCCAAAAGAGTATAATGACAGTTAAAAAAAGGTGAATTTCAAATCCAAGTCTAAGAACGTGAATTTCAAAGCCAAGTCATCAAACTTCATTCAACCAAAACCTTTCCAGACTTGATGCAACTACAATTATTTTTCCTTTGTGATAAATAAATAAAACACGAAATAGAAGCTTTATCAGAGCAGTGTACAATAAAAGGAGAGCAATATCAATATCAATATAAACTATCTAGAAAAGACAAGAGAACCTGCAGTGGCGAAGAGATTCATAGCGTTCCTTGTCAGTCATGACAGTTTTTCCCTTATACTTGTGTGTGATCTCATCATTGCAGCATCCAACAAGCAGATATGTGTTTGGAAACCTTCAATTAACAAGGAAGAAAAAAAAAAGGCAAAAAAACAGTTGCAATAACATCAAGCACTTCATTCAAGCAACAACAAACACACAACAATTTGCAAATACCCAAAAGCCAAACAACAACAAACAACAAAGCATGATCCCACTATTTCAGGTCGGCTACATGGATCAAACGACATTGCACCTTGTCATGAATCAGTCCATTTATACTTAAATCTCTTTCCATAAGTTTATTCATAATTTTTCTTTCAAACTATCTCCCATCAAATCCACCATCTATATTCAACATGTTGGACAAACCTCAATTATAAGAGGAAAAGATAATAACTAAATAAATAATTAAAAAACCGCAAAAAACCAGTGAAACTTGAGCGGTATTACTGAATTTTAAACCTCCAAAAAGCCCAAAGAAACAGTAACAACTAATATGGGGATTAGACTCAAAATGATAAAAAATTATGATTAATTACAGCAAAAGCAGTAAAAGCGAAGTAGAGTGGACAAAAATTGAAAGAAAAGAAAGTAATACAGTTTTTTGGCTTGCTCGAGAGAACGGGCATGGCCGAAATGAAAGAGGTCGTAAATGCCATCAGCGTATACACGAACGGTTTTCTGTTCACCAATTTCACATTCCTCTTCGGCTTCCATGTCTCAAAGGTGAACGCTCAAACACTCCAAGCAGAATGCACAGGCAGCACTAACTTCACTGTTACTTATGGCACCGGTCACACTGAATTAAATACTTACGATTTTGACTTAATAATTAAATAATTTAATAAATACTGATGCGGCCTGACATAAATTTAATAGTTAAAAATTATTAAATAATTTAATAAATTTGATTAAATTATTATTTATTAATTTTT
>NC_029788.2:20969980-20982420 GCF_000816755.2 Arachis ipaensis
GATTGTAAAAGCAACAAATTATAGATTAACATCACAACTTAGGATTATAATTATTTTTTATGATAAATAAACTAAAAATCATATGTTAAACTCATTTGTACATTTATGGTTTGTTTATTGAGGAGTGTTAGGGACAAGTAATTTTTGTAATTTATAATTATTAAATAGTCATTAATGATAATTTTAATGGTATGAGATTGGTGTGAGATTTCATTTAATAGTTTACTTTTTTTTTGCTAGTTTATCTGCTGACTAGAATTTGATAAAGTTGCTGGTCCTTTAGACTTTTCCTTATTTATTTTTCACCCTATTATTTATGTAAATGATCCAGCGTTTCTTCTTTGCAAGCATTTACCAAAAGTCAAAACCATTTCATATGGCCGGTTGAATTGAGAACCGGTAAACTTGTCTATTCTAGATTATTTTTGCATTTAAATGGGATATACAATCTACTTGGTCAAACCGTAGTCAAATTCGTTGAAATCCGTATAAATCCCGTGTGAGCCGGCCTAGTTTTCAGACCAAATCCGTTTGCTTTGTGAGTATCTTCTATGCATTCTTCAAAACGCTGAATTGGTAATTTAGTATACATATTTCATTTTTTCATGCTTTTATTTTTGTGGATGATATAATACGTCTCCAAGCATCTATCTAACTCATTGATGGGCCGCTTTCTTTATTTTCTTTATGATATGCCATGCTATTTTAATGGCAAAATATGGATGATGGATCGATGGGTCCCTAAATTATGATGGGAAATAATAAGCATTCCATACGTTCACAAATAAATTTTGAAGCAACGACTTTAGATTGCCCTAATATGAATCTCACCTTATACATATAATAATTTATTAGCTAATCATAAATTTTTAGATTAAATTTTGATTTACAGCAAACTAATCCTTAATTTATTGAGTTAAAAAATATGATAAAAAATAAGTAAATAAATTTTGGACTAAACACTTAAATTACTTTATAACAATTTCTTTATTAAATATTTTGGATTTTAACAAGTTTTTGTTATTTTAAAAACTTTAAAAACTACTGTTCACAAATTTGTTTTTTATCTTTTTTTATGATTTATCAGTGACTAAGAGAAGGGGGTTGAATTTTAGCCCTTTTTGCTGAATAATACTTACTGCCTTTTAAATTAACTTCGGGAGATTTTTCTGTGTTTTGTCTCATAACCAGACACGAGACATTTTATTTTTGTTTCGTACCCAGTCAGGAGATATTTTTCAATTTTGTCTCCTTAGCAACAAAAACTGAAATGGAGTAGAAAAGAGAGAATCACACCAAAAAGTATCCTGGTTCAGCTGCCAAGTGCAATGCAGCCTACATCCAGTCTCCATCACAACAATGATGAAATTTCACTATAATCATCTTGATTACAGACACCAATTCTCCCTAGGAACTACCCTTCATATCCGGGATAAGTCCAGAATCTATCCCCAATCCTGAACTTGACTTGGTCACCTACCAAGTTTTCAACTGCTAAGTACTAACCCAACTTGTAAGAGAATTCCCACAGAATCATGATACACAACTCTGGACGGACAGGTTCTTCACTTGGGACAGTTTTGGGATTTTTCTTTACTGACTTCCTGGTTGATAATATCTTCACAGCCTGCATCATCTTCTACCACAACACTGGGAATTGAATTAGTATCACAAAAAGATACGTGTATGGATTCCTCTATGGTTCTATGTTCTTTGAGGTAAATTCTATATTCTTTGCTAGTGGTGGAGTATCCAACAAACATTCCCTCATAGGACTTTAGATCAAACTTTTCAAGATTTTCTTTATTATTAAGCACAAAACATTTGCATCCAAAAATGTAGAAGTACTTAAGATTAGGAGGGATTCCTTTCCATAGCTTATAAGGAGTTTTCTTTAACCCTTTTTTAATGATAGTCCTATTCAAAATATAGCAAGCTGTATTTACAGCTTCAACCCATAGAAATTTTGGAATCTCATTTTCACATAGCATGACCCTAGTCATTTCTTGAAGGCTTCTATTCCTTCTTTCAACCACCCTATTTTGTTGAGGTGTTCTAGGACATGAAAAATTATGAGCAATTCCAAAATCATCACAGAATTTTTCAAAATCTTGATTTTTAAATTCTTTTCCGTGATCACTTCTCAAGTGGACAATTTTCAAATCTTTTTCATTTTGAATTCTTTTGCAAAGAGTTGAAAAGGCATGGAAAGCATCATTCTTATGAGCTAGGAAAAGTACCCAACCGAATCTAGAATAGTCATCCACCACCACCAAACCATAATGTTTACCTCCTAAGCTTTGAGTTCTTGTTGGACTAAAAAGATCAATATGCAACATTTCTAATGCCTTTTTGGTAGAAATTCCATCTTTTGGTTTAAAGGAGGATTTTACTTGTTTGCCTAATTGACAAGCATCACAAGTAATATCCTTATCAAATTTAATATTGGGAATTCCTCTCACCAAGTTCTTTTTAACAAGTTTAGAAATTTGATACATGCTTGCATGACCTAATTTCTTATGTCATAGCCATTTTTCAGATTCAAGTGAAGTAAAGCATGTTACTTTTTTATCTTTTAAATCCTCAAGAGTCAATCCATACATATTGTTGCATCTTTTGGCTTCAAACAATATTTCATCAGATTTTTCACAAATAACTAAGCAATCTAATTTTCTAAAAATAACTTCATACCCAAGGTCACATAATTGGCTAATACTTAGTAAATTGTGTTTCAAACCATCAACAAGAAGAACATCATTTATAAAAGAAGAGAAACTTTTACCAACTTTTTCAATGGCCACTATTTTTCCTTTTCCGTTATCACCGAAAGTGACAAACCTCCATCATATTCATCAAGCTTATTGAAGAAGGTTGTCTTTCCGGTCATGTGCCTAGAACATCCACTATCCATATACCACATATTGTCCTTTCGCTTGGATGCTAGGCAAACCTGCTCAACATGATCAGCCATAAGGCAAGTTTGAGACTTGGTTTCTGATTCTTCATCTTCATCAGAATCATTCTCCAAGTCTTCCCATGAGGCCATCAGTCCTTTCTTTACTCTAATTTGAATATTTACTCTAAATTCTGTTAGATGGCCAAGATGAAGCAAACGGAAGCAGAGAAATACGATTTTTGTTGTAAATTATGGTATGATTGAATAATAGAAAGCGATGGAATTTACTTATATAGTTATATTCATCAAAAGATTATTAAAGGCAATACCTTCTCATTCTAACAATAAAATTCTGATGAAAAAAAAAATCTAGTTGTCCACTAATATTTTCCAATTTTAGCAATGAAGAAATTCTCCCTAGTTCAAAAAAGAACAAGTGATGATTGAACTTATTGAAGGGTTTTCTCACTATCCATTTATTGCACTTTCAATCTACTCTTAACCCTTTATTTCTCACATTTATTGTTTTACACTTCATTCACACCTAACTCCTATCTACTTTGATTGTTACATAATAATAACTACTATAACTACCCGGCTACTTCATCATCTATGTAGAGGGAAAAGTAGAGGGAAAAATATTATAAAAAAGTTGAAAGATATTCAAGATTTTTGGTAGTGACTATATTGCCTCGTATAGTCGTATGTACTGCCACCGAATAATTTTATGATATGACATTCAGAAACTCAGCAAGATTTTCATCAATAAAACCAATAATTGATAAAATAATTTAAGATAAAAAGGTTTATGGAGGGTGTTATTAATCTACAATCTATAACAATTAGGTAATAATGATCTTGGAGGATAAGGTGCTTGTATATGGGATGAGTTGTGTTAATATACCTAAATTGATATTCAGGACTAGATTCAATTCAACTCGAATTTTGATTCTGTGAAGTGAGATAATGTAAGGGTGAAATGTATAAAAGATGAATGAAACAATAATTCAGTGATATTTGCCTCGAAAAAGTGGGAATTTATATTATCGTATAGAAAAAACAAGACAAAAATAAGGGATTACAAGGAAACAAGATTAATATAAGAAAACTAAGCAATAACAGATGAAAAATATTGAGGTAATGAAGGGGAAGATTCAGCCAAGCTATCCATTAAGAATCTCATTGCAAGGAAAGAACAAGAGAAAGGAATTCAAAACAGAGAAGAGAAGAAAGAAGGTAGAAGAATAGAATTCCATAAGAGAGAGAAAGAGAGAAGGCGATACCACTGCAACGCTACCACTCATGCCCATGCAATTTCCTACTTGTAGTACGTTCCCTCGCGCTGCGTCTCAACTCCTGAGGATTTGGCATGCATGCCACGTGACTGTCCTCACTAACCAATTTTGTTTCCCTCTGATCTTGTCATTTTGCTCATCAATACGACTTGCAAAATTAGTGCTCCCACCTTTGTTCGTCACATTACCCATCCTTTTAAACTCAGCCTTGCTCTCAAGGTTGAAACTGGGATGATTCTTCAGGAAATCCTTAGCCATTTTCCATGTTTTTCTCAGCTCCTGATCCATTCCCCTATTGTACTTGCAGCTGATGTACTTCTTGGTCGTGCTGTAGATGCCAGTACTGCATGAGGGGCTATGATAGGCCCTTCCTCGGTAGTCTGAAGAGGCAATGGGAGGTACTGATCATGATGATCCTCACGAAATCGCTTAAGCACCGAAATGTGGAACAAATTATGAATTCTTGCTGCTAGTGGTAACTCAAGTCTATATGCCATTGCACTCAACTTCTTGCAAATTTTGAAAGGGCCAAAGAAATGCATCCCCAGTTTTTGGTTGCGACGCAAGGCTACCAAATGCTGTCGATAATTAAGGCTGGAGTTTCACCAGCACAAAGTCCCCTTCTTCAAATTCAATGTGGTGGCGCCTTCTATCAGCCTTAGCTTTCATGAATTGCTGCGAACGCCTTAAATTGTACTTAAAGCTGCTCAATCAATCTATCCCTGCTCATCAAGAGATCTTGCAAGGATTTCTCATCAGAGGAAGAGAGCTCGTATAAGGCTTTGAATGGAGACATTTTAATACTCATATGGATATTGGAATTATACCAAAATTAAGCCCATGGCAGCATATCAAGCCATCGCTTGGGGTTCTCGAAACAGAAGCAACGGAGATACATTTCAAGGGTCTTGATCAAAACCTCACTCTGTCTATCCGATTGACGGTGATACGCTGAACTCATAGCCAATGTAGTGCCTTGTGCCTGAAACAATTGCTGCCAGAATCTGCTGATAAAGACCTTGTCACGATCAGATATGATGGACTTGGAAAAACCATGTATTTTGACAATGTTTTGACAAAAGCTTCAGCCACTATCTTGCTATCAAAATCACGCCTTAAGAGAATAAAATGGGTGAATTTCGTAAGGCGACCAATCACCACCATAATCACTAAATTGCCATGAGAGGGAGGCAAAAAGGTAATGAAGTCCATGCAAATGTCTTCCCATACTTGCTGCGGAACCGGAAGAGGCTGTAATAGCCCCGCAGGCTTAACCGTTTCTGTCTTAGCTTGCTGACAGATAGTGTAGTTTAGAATGTAGTGGCAAATATCTCTCTGCATATTCAGCCAATAAAAAGAGGAGCAGATACATTCAATAGTTTTGGCTATGCCCGAGTGACCCCCACTTGGACTGTCATGGTGTTCCTTGAGCAGGAGAGGAATAAGAGCACTCTTGGCAGGAACCACTACTCGATTCTTCCACAGCAATATACCATTCTTGACTGAATATAACTTATCTGACTGAATGTTATCAGTACAGTACTGCCATAGTTCTCGCAATTGTTCATCCTTAGAAATTTCGACTCTTAATGTATCCAACCAATCTGATTTTGGATGAGACCAAGCTGCCAAAAAACACCTCGAAAGGGCATCTGCCACTGTATTCTCACGACCAGGCTTATATTGAATTTCAAAATCGTACCCCAGCAATTTATGCAACCATTTCTACTGCTCAGGAGTATTCAAAGATTGATCCATCAATGCTCTGAGACTTTGCTGATCGGTTCTGATAATAAATTTCTTTCTGAGTAGATAATGTCTGAACTTGGCCACTGCCTCAGTAATGGCATAGAATTCTCGGGAGTAGGCTGATTGCTTCTGCATCGAAGGTGATAATAATTTTGAGAAAAAAACGATAGGGTGCTTTCCTTGTGTCAAAACAGTCCCCTACACCATTACCAGAAGCATCTGTCTCAATCTCAAAAGGAAACTCAAAGTTAGATAGAGCCAACACAGGCTGTGAAGTAATTGCCAGTTTCAACTGTTGGAATGCACGCAGTAGTGGCTTTTTCATCCCAAAAAAATGCATCCTTCTTGAGTAGGTCCGTAAGAGGAGTAGCAATGGAAGCATACTGCCTAATGAACCTTCTATGGTATCTCGTTAAACCCAGGAAGCCTCTCAACTGCTTGACAGTTGAGGGTTGCAGTTTAGGGTATAGAGACTCTTGCTGCAATATCTTTAGCACCACCTCCAAGTGATGTAAATGAAGACTCATTGAAGGACTGTAAACCAAAATATCATCAAAGAAAATCAGCACAAATTTTCCTAAGTATGACCAAAAGATGTCATTCATGAGGTTCTGAAATGTAGCAGGAGAGGTAGTGAGCCCAAATGGTATCACGAGCCACTCATAAAGACCTTGGTGAGTTATAAAAGCTGTCTTGTAATGATCATCTGGTTTAACAAGAATTTGGTAGTAACCAGAACAGAAGTCCAACTTGGAAAAAGTAGAAGTACCAAACAATTCATCTAGGAGTTCATCCACAGTAGGAATAGGGAAGCTGTCCTTGATTGTGATATTGTTCAAAGCTCGATAGTCCGTGCAAAATCATCATGTACCATCCTTTTTCTTTACAAGAATAATTGGGGAAAAGAAAGGACTCCGGCTTGGTTGAATACATTTGCTTCACCATAACTTCTATTTGGGCCTTTTGGCTGTGAGGGTAACGATACGGACAAACTTTGACAGGCTCCACATCCTTCATAAGTGGAATGCAGTGATCATGAAGGCGATGAGGAGGAAGACCCTTGGGTTCCTCAAAAACCTCCGCATATTGGTGAAATAATGCAGCCATGTCAGGGTTCAGCTCATCTGGCAACTCTAAAGTAGGGGACTCCTCTTCATCCTTAGGCTGAAGCTGTAAAGTAAAAGCTGCCGCTATGGAATCTGTATGGACAAGTCGCCTTATGTGATGGAATTCAGCCTGCGCTATGGCTGTGTTATTTTCACCATGCACTGTGATCAAGCTTCCTTCATGCATAAAACGAATATAACCTGATTCATAATCCACGATATGAGCTCGCAGCATCTTCAACCATGTGTTTCCAACAAGAAGATCGCCACCAGCCACATTCAGTTCTATACATCAGGGACCCGAATTTTGTAGCCCTCTAAGATGACTTCCATGGAAGGAATTTGACCTTCTACCTGCATAATGTCAAAATTCCCCACAATAACCTGAAAGCCTGGTGCTGGTTCAAAGGGAAGATTCAAGAATTTAGCAATCCTGGGCTGAATGAAACAGTAGGAGCTGCCCCCCATCAATTAAAGCTTAAATTTCCAATTCTCCAGTGTGAGCCTTAATACGAAGAGTTGCTGGGCCAGAAGTACCATGCATAACATTATAAGAGAGATGATGATCAACTACTTCGTGGTCTAATTGTTGAAGAAGATCGCCCTCTGACAAAACGAAAGCATCATTAGCTTCTACAACGTGTTCCTCATCTCCTTCCAATTGCATAAACATAAACTGCCTATTGGGGCATTTATGAGCAGCACAATAAAACGCTCATCCCACCAGTAACAAAGACCCTTCTCACACGCCTACTCTGAATTTCTGCAGGGGATAGCCTACGAATTGGACTCTTAGGAGAGGGCAGGTTTGGTTTTGCAGAACGAGTAGGCAATAGGGGGCAGATTACCTTGCAGTAGGGAACCCAAAGCACTATTGGTGAACTGAGGCTGCTGTTGGGGTTTGAAATTTGAGGGACCTGGTGTGTGCCTTGGTGAGGAAGAAAACTTATCCTCGTAGAGCCTGGCTAAACTGACAGCCCGCATCAGTGAAGGA
This sequence comes from Arachis ipaensis, assembly GCF_000816755.2. NCBI lineage: Eukaryota > Viridiplantae > Streptophyta > Magnoliopsida > Fabales > Fabaceae > Arachis > Arachis ipaensis. The sequence continues at coordinate 20,978,021 of NC_029788.2, forward strand.
GGGCATTGAGCCTTAACCTCACGTCTAATATCAGATCTTAGACCACTAATGAAGCAGTCACGCAAAGCATCAGCAGGTTCAATAAGAGTTCGATTTGCTAACGCTACAAATTCAGCATAATATTCACTCACAGAACCTTGCTTTGAAGCTTGAAGAGAAGTTCACGGGGACACTCATAGAGAGAAGGGCCAAATTCGATTTCAATCGCCCATTTCAGCTGCGTCCATGAGCGAAATTGTGCTGCTCTCTACGACATTTGGAACCACGGAATAGCTACCCCTGTCATTTGCATAACTGCCAAGCCGATTTGCTCCTCATCAGCTATGTGGAAAAAGTCGAAATATTGATCTACTGAAAAAATCCAGCTCAATGCATCATTCCCATCAAATTTTGGCAAATCGAAGCTCACCCTTCGGGGTTGTAGGGAGGCACGACCATAATTGTCGGCGCTGGAGTTCGATCCATGGGGTGTATCACGGGAGATGGAGTGCTGGCGAGATGTATCGGAAAGAAGTTGCGTGAGGGAGGACTGGATCGCTTCAAATTTTAGATCCGTAATCTCCGCTGCGCGAGCGTTCAGCCTTGTTCTTTTCGGCTACTGCTTCGATCATCTAAGATAAGCGTTTAGGTTCCGCCTCCATCGTCTTCATGCGAGTATTCTCAGCCATGGCCAATGAAAGCACCGAATGTAAGGGTGAAATGTATAAAAGATAAATGAAACAGTAATTCAGTGGTATTTGCCTAGAAGAAGTGGGGATTTGTATTATCGTGTAGAGAAAGTAAGACAAAAATAAGGGGTTATGAGGGAACATGATCAATATAAAAGAACTAAGCAATAACAGATAAAAAATTATTAAGGCAATGAAGGGGAAGATTCAGCCAAGCTATCCATCAAGAACCTCACTGCAAGGGAAGAATAAGAGAATGGGATTCAGAAGAACCGGAAGGGAGAGAAGGCAATACCACTGCAAGGCTACCAGCCTACCACTCATGCCCATGCAATTTCCTACTTGTAGTACGTTCCCTCGCGCTGCGTCTCAACCCTTGAGGATTTGGATCGCATGCCACGTGGCTGTCTCCACTAACCAAGTCTGTTTCCTATAATCCAAAAGTGATTATCCATTCACTTTGTTTTCGGAGGCAGGATATGGAGACATGGACAACACTTGTTTAAAAAGTGTTTGGAAGCAGAGACATGGACAGTAGATATATTGTCTCCGAAACAGATTTTTATACTTTTGTGTCCACTCTTTTACGAAGGACAATAATGGACACTGAATTTGGAAGAGTGGACACGGACAATTTTATAAATTTTGTTTTCTTTTTTTTCTACTATTACTCCTTTTTATTTTTTCTATTGCGTTGTTCAGAGATACTTTTTTCTTCCTGTTCTTCCTCTGTCTCTTTCTTTTCCAGGTACTCTCTCTTTTTTGTAGAATTTTTTATTGGGGGTAGATAATTCTTTTCTTTTTATCGTTTTACTTCAATACCATTTTAACCTTATATTATATTATTTGATTTGTAATAAAAATAATAACAAAAATAATTAATCTTAAAACTTTTGAAAGATAAATATTAGCAAAAGTAAAATTAATCTTTTAAAATGCTAAAAAATAATTTATAAATTGTAATTGATTAGACTATTTTAGTCATTTTATATAATATTTTAGTCTTGTCCATGTGTATCCAAACATAATACTAGACATTACATTAGTGTCTTGTCCATTATATTTAAACACAATACACAAAAGATAATTTTTAGTGTCTCCGTCCTATTGTCTCCGTTTCAGTATCATGTTCTGTCCTGTCTCTAAAAACAAACGCAGCCTTGAGGATTTGGATCGCATGCCACGTGGCTGTCCCCACTAAACAAGCCTGTTTCCAATAATCCAAAAGTGATTATCCATTCACTTTGTCACTATACAAAATTTCTCACATTAGTAGATCTAAACTTGCTATTTAAATTTAATTAGACTCAGTTTGGTTAAATAGCTTAATTAAATTTTTTTTAAAATAATAATTTAAATAATAAATATTTATATTAAAAATAATTTATAAATAAATTATTTTGTATTTAATTTTGTAATTTTAAAAATACTTATTTTAAAAAAATATGATAAAAATATTTTTATTATAAGAGAATCATTTTTTTAACTTTTCTATAAATATTTGAATAATTTTTTAAAAAACTACAATTTAATTTTAAAAATTACACCAAATATTAATACTATTCTTTTTTATAAGTTAAAAGCTCAAAAAAATAACTTTTAAAACTTGCCAAATGAATCCTTAATTTGGTTCTTTTACATTTTCTTTTTATTTTTTGCTTAATCAAATATTAAGAGTTGTGAGACGTGAATCATTTTTATGATTCATATATTTACACTAATTGATCCTAAAAGTCTAAAACCTCAAGACTATTTTTTTTTTCCATAATACCTCACAAACTAAAGCTACATTTAAATTTTGCGTCTAATAGCTTGAGAATTGCTAATTTATCCTGAAAACCTCAATGCAGAGATAGCAGCATCACAACAATGTCAAATGCTAGTTATTCTTTTCTTTTAAAAAAAGAAAAAAAAAGTCCCGAAGACTGCATGATGTATAGTTCAATTAATGGACAATTCATGAAATCAATCAAACTAAAATTTAGAAATTATGCTGCTCCTATGGTATCACAGTTTCAGCAGACATGAAGAAAATCATGGTAATATATTGTTGCAAAGAAAAGCATGTTATCTAACATTACAAATTATGGTATCAACTACATTTAAAAGAGTCCTAAAACATGTTTGTCGAGTGATGATAATGCCTTCCTCACTAAACTGCCCATTCATGCTTAGGTGCTTGAGTTTACAGATTTTTCCTGGCAGAAAGAAACATTAAAATTGATTAGTCCAAATGGAACGACGAAAAACACAAGTTAAACTCAATCTCGCTCAGTATGTTTTTCAATCATGGAGATTAAGGTGTGCTTGTTTTATCTCCCCCCGGCCCCCCAAAAATAAAACAAAAACACCTCTCTGCATATATAGTGACAGCCGTCATTGACACAGGTTTAGTTAATCGTCATTCTCCAAATCTCGATGCACGAGGCTAAAAATACATTTACATACTTAATCAAATAGTAGCAAATTAGCGATTCATTACATAAAATATAAATAGCATGCCTTTTTAAGGGGAAAACATTTGCTACAAGTTACAACATATCAAGAGTAAGAGAGTAAGTATTTCCTCAGTAATTTGCAACGATTGCTTATATGCAGATCAGGTTTAATGCAACTTATAAGTTATTCCCATTGTTGCCTTTTTATTTATCACACTTTTTGGCACTTCCTTGGATTAATGTATCTGGAAGTATCATTCAGGAAACTCTAAATTACCAAAGGTAAATGATAAAACTGTGAAATAGGGAAAACTAGAAGCCTAGGGACACAGATATAGAACAATATTGTGATAGGTTCATATAACAAGGAATAGAAAACGATATGGACATTAGAATTTAAACCAACCTATTACATGGAGTTTTATAGTCCATGAGCATGATTCCCTTAACAATCGTAGGCGATATAGTGGAGCGCCATATGTTACCTGCAATTTTTACAAGGAGTCAATGCCAATGCCAAGACAGATTTCATCTGTTGCAAATCTGACGCAGATTGATATTAACAGAAAGAGGTGGCGTTTACCAGAACATAAACTCCTTTTTCCTTGAGGACCCTATAGTGTGTCATCAACTGCTTCAATAATGGTGAACAGATCAAGAATAAAAAAATACTAAAAATAATGCAAAAGTTGCAAAGAACTATAGACTTTTGTTCATGGTTTCATTATACCTCCACACTTCCCCAAGCATCTTCGTAGCATTTTGTCTTGAATTATTCCCACACTGCAAACAAAAATATGCAAGAAGCATATCATAACTCTAATGCTGCATTTAGTAAGTGTTCTAATTCTAAAAAAAATAGATAGCAAGACACAAAAACAAAAACAAAAAAACAAAAAAGGTTGTATCTCTATCGTTATCCCCAACTTTTAAGGAGGAAGAAAATTTGGCATGTCTTGTTCCAAGAGAGAAACATTTGCCTTTTCTGTATATCTCTTTCTCTAAACAAGTTTGCGTTTCTATATTTGAGATGGCAGATAAACCATCAAAAATATTTGGGAGACAATAAAAAATCAGCTCAAAATTACTTTGTTTTGTATTTTTTAATTATTGTTTATCTTATTTTGTATTTCTTAATTACTGTTAGAATAATTAAATAATATTAAATACAATAAGTGTGTAATTATGAATGTTACATACATAAAAATTATAAATGATGAATTAATTAAGGTAACTTTAGTTATTGTCTACTTAACATTATCACTAGATGAGACCTAACTAACACATGTGCATT
>NC_029788.2:20982597-20983670 GCF_000816755.2 Arachis ipaensis
AACATTACCTTTGTCAATAACTGCACCAAAAGACTCTGATTCAAAAGCACTCATGTCTCTCACATCCATTTTCATATCTGCGCAAATTATTAAGAATAATTCACCTGATTATTTATCCAAAATAAAAACCATAACCATAATATATCAAATATCAAAGCAATCAATCATAGCGAGAGAAGGATAATACATTTCAAGTGTGGACGATCCTTGTATTTGTTCTGCATAGCTTCAATCACCACAGAAGATATATCAACGTTAACAACATCACTGTAACCATCATCAACCATGCCTTCACTGAAAGCTGCAAACCAACAACACCTCCAAACAATAATAAAAATGACATTTTGATTGAATCGAAACAAATGAGAGGTATGAGATCTAAAGAAGAACATGCCTGAGTTGCCGCAACCAACAACGAGGGTGGAGTGGTGGCGAGGGACATAGAGGTTGATGATTGGGGCCAAAGTTAGGTATTTTTGGTACCAATCGAAGGGTCCAGGTTCGTTGGAGTAGCGGTTGTCCCAATACCAGGGTTCACCATAGGCTTGTGTGCTTGTCGTCATTAATTTAATTAATTCAAAATAAAAACACTCTCTTACTTTTGATTGATTCCAGAGAAAGAGGAGGAGGAGGAGGAAGAAGAAGAAGAAGAAGAAGAAGAGTGTGTGTTAGTTATGCAGAGATGATTAACGATGATGGAATTGGAAGGAATCGGTTTTTGGTCGAAATGGAAGAAGGGGACAATTGAATAGTGAATAGATGATGAAAGAGGAAAGAAGCATCTCAATAACATGACGTGTCCTGAGACAAAAGAGGACAATGCTATTGCTACCATTAATACATTGTGCATGATTGCAAAGCATTGGATCGGGGTTGGGGACCTAATTCATTCAAATATATTGCTAATTAATTGTTTTGGCCTAAAGTGGGTTCAAAAATTTGTATTTGGGTAGAACATTTAAATTATTGTAGGAAAAATTGAGTAATTAATTTATAAGAAACTTTTAGTTTACAATTTATATTTTATTAGGTAAATGGGGTTTTATTGTTATTTTAAAAAGATACGAAAATTT
>NC_029788.2:20983695-20994118 GCF_000816755.2 Arachis ipaensis
TTGTGTTATTTTTGTCAATAATATAAATTTTTAATATTATTTTAATAATTTATTATTATATTAGGAATAAAATTTTAAAAGTTTTGTAAAAAGAAAAATTTTAATTAAATCACGAATATTATATTGATGGATCAAATTAAGTAAATAAAATTTTAAATCACATGAGTACTGAGTAGACATAACCCATTATTAAAATAAATCATTTTAAATGAACTTTTTTATCTTATTCAGTAAAAATAGTTTTAAGAAATAAAAATATTATTTATATAAAAAAATTAAAATTAATTATCAAAATTAATCATAATATATTTTTATATAACTATGGTAAAAACTCAAGTGAAGTTACTTCACGTAAAATTAATACTTAAGAATCGTTAAATAAAAATTTAATCAAATTATTTAACAGCTCTCGGTTATTAATTTCACATCACCGCTGCACGGTTTCACCTTCAAATGTTTCCTGTAGCAGGGTTGTAAAAGAAAATATACCCGAAACAAACAAGTGTGCTTAATGCGAAAAGAAAGAAAAGAAGGGGTTTCACGATTTTAAAAAAAGAGGGCTTGGATTTCTGGTTCCGAAAGAACTGCACTACTTGGTTTCCTTCTTCGTTGTCGTTTTGTCTCTAACCCCCTTTCACTCTCATTTTTCTTCTTCTTTCGGCGGGTGCGTCTCATTCCCTCTATTTTGATATGCAGCACACTTGAGATCACCGAAACCACTCGACTGCTGTAGACGAAGGTGTGTATTAAAATTTTGACTCTGATTTAAATTCCATAGTTTAAGTACAATTGAATCATCATGTGATTTCAATTCCTTGTCTTATGTTGATTCCAAATTAGGGAACTCGTTTATGGAATTGAATTCCTGGGGTTTCCAAACGCCCTGTAGTATTTGAACGGGGAGCAACTTGAATTGCAATGTTAATCTTATATGTGATTTGTTGGGAGATGAAAGATGGTTACTTTTTGAGCTTCGTTATTTACCACTGCTTTCTGCTTTCTTCAGGTTCTCTAGTGATTTCAACTTTCCTGTTTTGGATACTGTCTCATAGACATACTTCTGAATGCCTTTGAGGTTATCAACAATAAACTTTAGTGGTATTGCTTGTATAAAATGCTTTCCTGCTCGAGCGTGCAGTCCACGAAATCTGACTCTGGCAATAACCAGAGTGCAAGCAATTTGAAACCTCAAGAGGAGGATAAAGAAGAGGAGGAAGACATGGAGGAAGAAGACGAAGATGTGGATTTTAATCCTTTTCTAAAGGAAACCCCTTCACAAGAAGCATCTTCGAGTTTGAGCTCTGAGGTTGATGCTTTGGATGATAATGTTGTCACTAGTGAGCAATCTGTGGGCACAAAGTCGAAATCAAAGCTAACCACTAAAATGGAGCAAGTTTGTGCTGCTGTTGATTCTGAGCATGCTGAGGGCATTCTTTTGCAGTCATCAGCTTTGATCTCTCAATCTGAGATGAATCAAGGGAAGCACAATAACTTGATGTGTGCAACTGATTGCAACGATCCTACAATAGGAGAACTAAGTAACATTGCAAAATCCTTGACTCCAATAATAGATATAGATAGCGAGGATGCTATCTGTATGCGCACCCGAGCCCGTTATTCACTTGCAAGTTTCACTCTTGACGAGCTTGAGACGTTTCTTCAAGAGACTGATGATGACGATGACCTTCAAAATGCTAATGATGAAGAAGAGTATAAAAAATTCCTTGCAGCTGTGTTACAAGGTGGAGATGCCGATGCTCTTTCGTCTCATGAAAATGAAAATCTTGATGATGAAGATGAGGATAACGATGCAGACTTTGAGATAGAGCTTGAAGAATTACTGGAGAGTGATGTTGATGAGAATGCATCAGTGAATGCTGGAAAAGAGCAAGATGGAGCTGGACGACGACCAGAGACTAGGCAAAATAAGCGTCAGAAGGTCTCTACCCAATGTGAGAAGAAAACATTGGGACGGGGCAAGAGGCCCCTGCGCCCAATTTTGCCGAATTGCTTGAATGCACCTCTGGCTTCTGGGAAAGGTTTGATGCCCGAGGCTACTTCAAGTTTTCATGCTTGTGCTCCAGGAAGTGGTCTTGTGAATGGGTTCACTACCCAGCAGATTGGTCAGTTGCATTGTTTGATCCATGAGCATGTACAACTTCTTATTCAGGTATTTTCTCTGTCAGTTCTTGAGCCTTCCCAAAAACAGATTGCTTCTCAGGTTCAAGGGTTGCTTTCTGAGATGCTTCACAAGCGAGATGAAGCTTTATCTGTGAGAAGGACGCCATATCCTAGTATTTGCTTTACCCCGTCTTATGCCTGCACTTCGGTGACCAATGGAATCTCCAAACATCTGCAATGCCCGAGCAACATAGAATCTGCTTCTACACAAGAAGGACAGAGTTTATGCTTTCCTCAATCCAATCAAAGGTATTCTGAGGGTTCCTTATGGGTCCCTTGTGTTAGAGGCCCCGTACAATCTATTTTGGATGTTTCTCCACTTAGTTTGGTAGGAAGATATGTCGAAGACATTGATTCTGGTAAGCCCGATTGAAGATTCAAGTTTGCTTCATCTTTTTCCGTTTTATGCTAGCTCATACTTGACTTTTACGTACTCAGGCATTGGTTTGAAATTCCTTTTACAGCTGCCCAAGAATTTCGAAAGAGATACATTGAATCTGGTTGTGATTCACATGTTGCGAAGGAGCCTCTCTTTCCTTTTTCTTCACCATCTGCTGAAGCTAACAGTGCAGTTTCAAGTGGCACCACGAATGGAGCAGTTAATACAATCTCACCTTCACCTGGACAACAGCAACCTAAGAAAACTTTGGCTGCCATGCTTGTTGAAAGTACTAAGAAGCAGTCAATTGCTTTGGTACCAAAGGAAGTTGCAAAGTTAGCTCAAAGATTTGTTCCCTTGCTCAATCCATCACTATTCCCACATAAGCCACCCCCAGCAGCTGTTGTAAATAGGGTACTTTTTACTGATTCAGAGGATGAGTAAGTCCAATGCTTCCTCTTTCTGCAAACCAGCTTTATCACTCTTGAATGGAACTTTTTGTTTTGTTCTGTTCAGTTTTGCAAGTGTTTGTATGTGTTGATTAGTATTGTGGATGTATAGTCTTAAGCTATACCTTTTCCTTTCACCTATAACCTACCTAGAGACATATGCTAAACCTTGTCATGTTTGCCGATGTCGCTTTTTTTCTGATGTTGTCTCTATGTGGACACGTTATTGTTCCCTTTTACTATTTCTAGACGATAATATTTTCTTCTATCATTAAATTCATTTCTTTCAATGTATAATTTAGCTTCTGAACAGGTGGTAATCTACTCGGTTCTCAGTGTGATTAGAAATGGATTGATGATATTCTCTGTTTGACTATATATCTCTCTTTTTAAGTTGTTTCATTTCTTGGAGATTAAAACCTTTGGTTGATTATTTACTCATTTCTACAGTAGCTTTACAGAATGGTTCCATCTTCCTTTGATACTGGACTTTGATTGTCTTCTTTTTTCTTTTTTTCAATATAAATTTAGTACATTTATTCTCACTGTTTATGATGAGCTTATGGATTGTACATCTCCTTTTGATTTTGTTGCAGACTACTAGCCTTAGGGATAATGGAGTACAATACAGATTGGAAAGCAATTCAACAACGTTTTCTTCCCTGCAAGTCTAAACATCAGGTGATTGCCATTGGAGGATGGGTTTTTCAACGAAGTGTTTATGGTGTGCAATTTGATTGTTGGAGGGGAAGTTTGTGTCTTCATTTTGTTTTCTCTATCATGTTCATGTTTCGTGATTAAACAGTGGACATAGCATCTTTGGTGGTTCATATATATATATTAAATTCTTATTGTTTTCTTCCTGAAGCTAATTTCTGCAAATTGAGTATTCTCTTGTTGAATAAAAGAAAGAAACCAATATGCATGAATCTCAGTTGTCATTTTCGTAATGAGTTATAACTTAATGGATTGCAATAGAAGTTATGGTTAAATTTATTTAACCTAATTGTGACCAGCTTGATTGGAGATCCTCTAAACAAAAGTGGGTAAGGCAGGGCAGGCTTACATCTGCTTATGAATTGTCATTTTATGGCTTTGTACCTTAGATGCATAAATGCATTATGGGCTAAACATTATGCCAGTGTTTGGGTTCCTTATAGATATGCATATGATTTTCCTAATGAATAAAAATTAAAGAGAAAAGTAATTGAAGTACTCCTTGGCAGTTTGCTGCTGATTTTAACCAGTGTTTTTTGCGGATGGGATAATATTATTTGCTAGTAAACACAATGAGGCTATGTTTATAGTTTCAGATAAGTTGGTTTGAGATGGCTATAGTACTCACTGATCAGGCGATGTACAATTATACATTCTTAGATGGGAAAGTAATATCTTTGATATACTTCTATTTCCCTCATAATATTGTGATGTTGTGTTGAAACTTCAGACCTAAGGGTCATCATGTCAACACTTCCTTTTACTTGTCTTTTAAATGTAATACTCTGCTGAACTGTTCAGCAATTTCATTATACTGATCATGTTTGGTTCCCTATCCAATATTCTAATGTGATACCAAATGGTTGGGTTACAGATTTTTGTTAGGCAGAAAAATCGCTGTTCTTCGAAAGCCCCAGAGAATCCAATAAAGGTAAATCTATATATGTAATTTTATATGATAAACTTTCACTGATGTTCCCTTTGTTATTGAATAAAATTTAGAAATAAAAGTATACGAGGCATAGTGATGATATTGAATTGTCAATATTTTATTATTTTTGTCCTCCATGTTCTTAAGGCCTGGAATTGTGTCAATTCCCTGTGCTTGTTGAATTGTAAAAACTATCAGAGGAGGATGTTGAGGTTTTAGGACAAACAAAATATAAACACACGAGGAGGAGAATCTTTTGTAGTAGTGGTATATATAATATCTGCATGAAGCAGAAATGGATTTGGTATCACCAAGTTAATTTAAAACCAACTTAGTGTATAAGTGGAAGGATTTTTCCCCCTTTTGATCTGCTTATATACTTAGTTAAAACTTTCTCTATTTTAAGTCTAAACTAAAAGGTAATTTAAGATTTGAATCACATAGGCATCTCTTCCCTGGGATTTTGCTTGATAATCCTTGTTGGAAGGGGTGAAACTCAAAATTCATATACAAGAAGTTAGCTTTGAAAGACTGTCGAATAAAGGTGTTGTTTATAAAACAAGAATGCTGAGGAAACAAGTATATCCCTTAAAGAAATAAGACAGTATCACGGATTAAAAGGCATTTGTTCTAGCTGGATTGAATCATGTACAATATATAGTAGTTTTGTATTTTTATGCATGTATGGAACGAGACTCAGACTATAGTAGTTTAATCAATTTTTCTTTTTAACTCTTTTAAACTGTTGCTTCTTTACAACAGGCAGTTCGAAGAATGAAGACCTCTCCTTTGACCACGGAGGAGATAGCACGCATTCAAGAGGTAACTTGTTCTACTGTATCTTCCGATATGGAAATTCTGATTGTTGCATTACGACCGGCTGATGTATGACCACAAATATGCAGGGACTTAAGTATTATAAATTTGATTGGATGTTGGTGTGGCAATTTATAGTTCCACACAGAGATCCATCATTGCTTCCTCGCCAGTGGCGTATTGCTCTTGGAACTCAAAAGTCATACAAGGTAGATGCATCAAAAAGGGAGAAGCGAAGATTGTATGAATCAAAAAGAAGAAAATTGAAAGCTGCTGCTGCGGAAAGTTGGCAAGCCGTATCTGATAAAGAGGTTAGTCTTAGTTTAGAAGCCTCTTTTGGCATTTCATCTCTGGTCTGGTCTTTGTTCTTCGTAGTCAAATTTCATGTCGCATTTTGGTAGTTGCCTTCATGGCTTATGACCAGTAAACAGGTCTTAATTTACCTTTATGATCTTGACTGATGTAAATACCATATACATATGTGCCAAAAGAATATAACAAACCATGAATCATTAGCAATTGATGTTGCTCTGCTTGCAAATGGACCACTGTATATCCATTTCCTAGTCGTGTGACATTTGTGAAAATTGTCTCTACAGTCTAACACTGCATGGTTTGTTAATATGCCCATGCCTTAGTTTGAGCTCCTAACTTATCAAGGGGTTTTGGATTAAATTTGATAGCCTTTATTTGGAATTTGTTGCAGGATTGTGATGCTGAAATTGCTGGTTCAGAGAATTGCATGGATTATTCAGATGTTCCTTATGTGCATCAGGCATTTTTGGCAGATTGGAGGCCAGATACATCTCTTACTTATTCTGAACGCTTTTCCTCTACATCTGGAGAAGGAACTCAAGATCATAATAGTAATCGGCCTGCATTTCCATCTACATCAAACCTTCATCAGTTTATTCACCCTCCATCTGATTTAAGAAATGGAATACAAGGTGCTTCCAGTACAATTAAACCTAAAATCCCAGGTTTGGATGTGACATCTAGCTCCACTTACTATTGTCGACCTTATCGGTCTCGGAAGGTAAATCACACTCACTTAGTGAAATTAGCACCAGACTTGCCTCCTGTAAATCTTCCTCCATCTGTTCGTGTAGTTTCTCAGACTGCTTTTAAAGGGTTCCAGTGTGGAACACCTAAGATTTACCCTCCTGAGGGTGGTGGTGTCACTGCTGGTAGAAAAGATAGTTCTGTATCTCAAATTCCTCATGGTGAGAAATTTAATAACATTCATCAAGCTAAAGGTGCAAGACCTGTGCTAAAGGACAATGCCACAAGTTCTCAGCCAGAAAGATCTGGAACTGTGGAAGGGAGATCTATTGTGGTAGAAAATGGCACTTGTACTGATCTCCAGATGCATCCACTATTGTTCCAAGTAGCTGAAGATGTCAATGTGCCTTATTATCCATTGAACCCTAGTTCTGGAACTTCTGGTTCCTTCAACTTCTTCTCGGGTAGTCAACCACAACTAAATCTTTGCCTTTTCCATAGTTCACAGCAGCGGAGCCAAGTTGATTATCCTAATAAGGCCACAAAGTCAAAGGATTCCACTTTAAGGTCAGGCAGCATTGATTTTCATCCACTTCTGCAGAAATCTAATGATACACAATCACCAACCAATTTTGATGCTTGCCAGCCTGAGTCACTGGGTAATAGTGATGAGCCAGCTATAGTCAATAGATCTTCTGGTCCTAATGACAAATCCAGTGAACTTGACTTGGAGATGCACCTAAGTTCTGTATCTGGAAGGGGGAAATCAGTGAAAAGTAGACAGCAAAATTTACATGATCCATTAGGGTCTAAAATCACTCTAGCAGTTGGCGGAACAACGACACCTCAAGAGAATAGTTTTCTACAAGGTCAGCAGGGTGATAAAAATCCTTCTGCTGGCAGTTGTGAGCTTGCATCAAGTGATCTTCCTTTGGTTGTTCCTAATGATAACATCACCAGATACGATGTAGATGATATTGGTGATCATTCTCATCTTGGCATAGTGATGGAGCAGGAAGAGCTAAGTGACTCTGAGGAGGATATTGAAGAACATGTAGAGTTTGAATGTGAGGAGATGGCTGATTCTGAAGGAGAGGATGGTTCTGGATTTGAACAAGCTCCTGAGGTTCAAAATAAGGTAATTTAGTCCATCTACCATCTTTTCAGTTTAACTTGTAGTTTCTAATGGTTTATGTGTGATGCCATAATTCTATTTCTAGACTGCTATATCTTGTCTTTCAGTCTTTCTAAGTTTGGCTGCAATTTTTCTGCCTTTTTTTGTCTCTCTTCTTACTCCGATGACAACTAAATGTATTGGTCAATTAATTAATCGACAAAAGACTCAGCATTATTCTTTTAATTACATTACAAATGGTTAAATTATAAATAAATAGATCATTTATTTGTTACACGTGCAATCTTCTCTCCCTCCTTGACCAAAATTCTTTTGTTTTGACTGGCATGTCCTACTTTGTTCATGCCCATTTGATGGATAATGATCCAACCTTATTATTCTGGTTAACTAGAACCCGTGTACCATGTTTTTATTTATTTTTAAAATTATCACGCCAATATTCAACAATAGTTTGTTTTCTTCGATGATGTGAATTCATGTTCTCAAGAAAATTTTGAAATCTTCATTTCCGCCCATGATAACAATTTATTTATTCTCCTTTTTGATAGGAGGTCCCTACATCAGAAGAAAATGTTGCCGAGCATACAGCTTGTATAGAAAACCCACGTGATCTTCAGGCAGGTTCTGATGCTCAAGTTGATGATAGTCTCCTCAATGATGCAAGTACTTTAAACATGGCTTTCGCCAGAGAGGGATATGATGGAAAAAGTAATTCTTCATGGTTAAGTTTAGATTCATCCTCATCAGATAATCCTATGCTCTCAAAGACGAATACTGAAAGTGGTGCAATTGGTGAATCTCCTGCTTCTGAAAACTTGGCAATTGGTAAAGCAATAACAGAAGAGAGAAATACCATAGACATGCTACAACAGCCAGCTGTAGGTCCTCTTGTGTCTGCCATGCCTCGTAAACCCAGAAAGCGTTCTGGCAAATCAAACACAAATTTCGATACAGGATTTCCTGATGAAATACCAAGCCTTTCCGGTAACAATAAAGATGGTTGAATATAGTGTTCTGGCAAATCACTTACAAGTTACAAATAGCAGGATTGGCTGCTTAATGTGCAAGCTGTGACGAAAATCATAATGCTGGCCGAAGATGTGCCGTATGAACCGACCAATTTTGTTTTCATTGTTCATAATGGCAGCATCGGCATATAAATAGTAGTTGCAAATGCGGGATGGCAGCAGTTACAGTGCTCAAGTGCTAGAGGGTAAGGAAATAGGCGGTCTTTTAATGAGAGGCTCCTTCATAGTTTCTAGGAATTCCATCATGCTTTGAGGCTATAGATTTGTATATTTATTTGAGGGTTCAAGTGGTATCAAAATCCTTTGTAAATAAATATGCGACGAGATATCCCGGGGAAAAAAAATTGATCTTGACTTGTTCATCATGTACAAAATTTTTTCTAGTGCAGGCATAACAGTCTCCTGATTCATGCTAGAATTGATGTGATTGTATAGAATATTGTTCACCAATTGTGATCTGCCAAAAGTTAATGCCCTCAAAAGTGCCTAAAACTCATCCATGAACTGCATTATTTGATCCCCCCTAATCCTGTCTCCCTTTCTCTGATATTAAAAGTATGGTTATAATTTTTAAAACAACCGGATAGAAAAAAAAATCTCTTGAAGTGGGAAAATTAGTAAAATGAAAAAGTAAAGATTTAGTTATTTTATAATTACATTATGTGTGAATTTTACTATTTTAATTTAAGAGTAAAGTATCATTTTTGTCCCTAACATTTGGGATAAGTTTTATTTATGTCTCTAACGTTTATAAAAATGATTTAATGTTATTTTGCTGTCAATTATCCTAAATCAGATTATATTTTTCAATTATTTTCACTTGGATGTATTCATTCTCAATTATATCTCATTTAGATGTGTTCGATTTCAATATTGTACCTACTATTTGTGTTTAGATTCAACTATGTCTCTAGAAAAGTTAATTATGTAAATGTCGCAAAGATTAGTTTCAACTTTTGATTAGCTATTTTTTTGGAGTGGATCATTGGCTCTATCCCGGACATTTGTATTCTAACTTCAAGAAGAGATTTTCAAAACTCCAACTAAAGCTCATGATGAGTAATTGATGGTAGGATAACATTGAATTATTTTTACAAATGTTAGGGATACAAATAAGACTATTTAAACGTTAGGAACACAAATAAAATTTACTCAAAACGTTGGGGACAAAAACGATTCTTTATTCTTAATTTAATAGTGATTAGATTATTACTCTACTTTTTTCTTACTTTACAAAATCTTGATATAGTTACTACATATTTAGTGCTAGCTGCTGTCAATTTCAATATTGTCTCAGTAATTGAAAAAACACTATTTTTTACACATTTTCATATAAACACGTTTTTCAAAATAAAAAGGCATCGTACATATGGATCAAAGCATGTTAAATAATAAATACCATTTACGACTTGTTTCTTTGGTAGAATTAGCAGCATGAGGCTTTACATAAACTGTTAAGCCCAAAAGCCTTCATTCATCTGCAACACCCAGATTATATCTTTTTGCCAGATGCTTGGCAGTTCCATCAGCCATAATGCTGTCAACTAATTTGAACTTTTTGTAATGCATATTAAGCGTTTCCCCTTGTTGTTCGGCAAGCTTCTTTTCTTCTTGTAGTTGAAGCTAAAAGAAAAGAGCATAAATGCACAAAATCACATCAGAACAGCCTAGAATCACACAAAGGGAGTAAACTACACATACTAAAGATGAAATCAACAAACCACATATTGTGCACATGAACAATAAATAGAAGGGATTAACAGAGAACAAAAGCCTAAAACATGT